>NC_045439.1:83726522-83745505 GCF_002776525.5 Piliocolobus tephrosceles
CCCCAGCCCCAGTGCTGATTCCTGTACTCAGCCCCATGCATCCTTTTTGTCGTCTGCCATTGCCCTGCCCTTGACCCCTGTCCTCTGCCACCTCCAGCTCCCTACTCGAAGCCCAGCATGACCCTGGAGCCTAACAAGGACCTGCGACCCGGGGATACGGTGACCATCACGTGTTCCAGCTACCGAGGCTACCCTGAGGCCGAGGTGTTCTGGCAGGATGGGCAGGGTGCGCCCCTGACTGGCAACGTGACCACGTCGCAGATGGCCAATGAGCAGGGCTTGTTTGATGTGCACAGTGTCTTGCGGGTGGTGCTGGGTGCGAATGGCACCTACAGCTGCCTGGTGCGCAACCCGGTGCTGCAGCAGGACGCGCATGGTTCTGTCACCATCACAGGTAGGGGCAGATGAACAACTGGGGAAGGACAGAGTGAGTAACTGCCTCTTTACTGGACCCTAAGGTGGAACTTCCGTAGGTTTGGGTGGCCAGAAGACTTTTTCAAAATCCCTTTCATAGACTTCAGGTGCTCACACTCTTAAGTCCTTAAGGGACTCACCCACAAATCCTTAAGGGACTCGAGCTGATAAGAACCATTTATAATGTTTGCCTTCCTAAGAGTGCTTTTCATGGCACTTATGCTTCTTATGCAGAGGACAAAGTACCTGCCTGGAATTTGGAGGCATGGGCAGGAATGCTGGAGCAGCCACAAGGCATTGCCCAGGGGACTTGTGTGGGTGTGCTTTCCAACAGCAACTCCTCTGAGTGGTAGGAAGGTATTCTGGGTCAGTGGGTGCCATCTGATTCTGAAGCCCTGAGTGACAGCTGGACCTCCCCAGTTAGTCCTCAACACCTGAGTCAACGTCAGCTCTTCTTCCTGCAGACGTGAGCTCCACCCAGGCAGCGGTTGGATGGGCAGGGGCTGTCTCTGCTGCCCCCATGTGGTCAAACACCAGATAGAGGCTGCCCCTTTAGTGATTCTTAGTCTCTGGTTTCCAGGTCCTAGCCTGGTGGGCACCTCTTGTGCCTGAGGGTGTGAAGAGTGTTGAGGTCAAGAGGCGCAATCTCCATCTGTGTTTGGCCCTGAGAGGCCTCTAGTTAGTCACTTCCTGGGCTGATGTGCTCAGTCTGGCTCTTCAGTATCTCTCTCTGGGCCAACCGAGCTTTCCCAGAGACCTCCTCCTGGTACATAGTGAGGTCAGGACAGCAGGTTTGTCTGTCTGGTTCTCCTCTTGTCTTCTGACGACTTCCACCTGACCCCCAGCCCATCCAAGTTCTGATCTTGCCCCCAGTTTCCAGGTCTGCACGCACCTCGGGACTCACTGACTTATTCCTGTCCTTTTCCCCTTGAGCCCTATGTGGTCCCCACTTCTGACAAGCTCAGAGCCAGGGCCCATCACATCACTTGCTTGGAGTTCAGGCTCACTCCTCCTTCTCTCTTAGGTGTTTCCTTCCAGCAAGGATGTGCTCCCTCTGCCCACCCCTTCCCCAAGATGGAAAATACTCCCTTCCTGGAGACCCCATGGGCCTGTGCTATCCAGGAGAGAGTAGCTGCCCTGAGCTCTTGAATGTTCTGAGACATGTCCTTGACCTTTTAGAGAATAGCATATGGTCTAGTGGTGAAAATGCTGTTCACAGGAGAAAAGAAGAAATAGAAGATAGAGTGATCTTGGCAGAGGATATGAAGCTTTCAGAGGAGGGAGGGTGGTAGTGAGGACACCTCCAGGGGCAAGTGGGAGCTGAGAAGGCCTTGAAGGATAAGGGGTCTTTGTGGTCATTTGCACCCTGGGCTGAGCTGGATATTTGCGATGCTGTGCAGAAAGGACTTATGAGTATAAATGTGATTGCAAAGAGAATGTTTATCTCACCTAAGAGAAAATTCTCTATTTTAAACTTGAGTAGCTAACATTTAAAGTGATTTCAAAAGAATTTAGGGCCGGGTGTGGTGGCTCACACCTGTAATCCCAGCACTTTCGGAGGCCAAGGCAGGTGGATCCCTTGAGGTCAGGAGTTTGAGACCAACATGGTCAGCATGGTGAAACCCCGTTTCTACTAAAAACACAAAAATTAGCTGGGTGTGGTGGCACGCACCTGTAGTCCCAGCTACTTGGGAGGCTGGGGCAAGAGAATTGCTTAAACCTGGGAGGTGGAGGTTGCAGTGAGCTGAGATAGTGTCACTGCACTCCAACCTGGGTGACAGAGCAAGACACTGCCTTAAAAAATAAATAAAAATAAAAAAGTGATTTCATTGAGACCATTGTTGCCAAGCACATTTCACAGATGAAGAAACTGAGGTCCATAGAGAAGGGGGAGCTTTCCCAAGGTCACAGACTGGCACAGTGGTTCTGAGTCTTTGGGGTCAGACCCCTCTTTGAAAATTGGATAAATGATCAATGCAGCAGTTTGCATGTAACTCTGGAGGGTTCGCTGCCTGTCTAAACTCCTCCGTGGATCCGTAGGCCTAGGCTCCAGCGCCCTGCAGTGAGGAGATGAGCCACAATCAGAATCCAACTTTGGCCTCTCAGCCTAATTTCCTCTCCTCCCCACCAGCCAGCCTCCTGGTTTTCTTAGAACAATTCTGGCCTACTTTGGAGCCCTTGGCCTGTATTTTGCTTCAGGCAGCTTTGTGTCATGTAAAACATTCTGGGATTCAGGCTTTCAGTCCTCCAGCTGGTCTGTCCCATACCTCACGAAGTTAGTGAAGTTGAGTGTGCTGTGCAGGGCCTCTCGGGGGGGATTTATGGAACAAGCCCTGGAGATGTGGCCTGAACCCTAGCTCTGTCCTTTCTTGGGTGAACAGGGCAAATCTAATTTGTGTTCCAGGGACAACACCAGCTAAGGGGGAACATGGAAAGAGACCCTCTGCTTGAGCATTTCTGTGGCTCTGCCCCCTCCTCTGCTGTCAGAGCCCCATGATGGGATTTCCAGGGTGGCGGTGGTTGTTTTTTTTACTGTGTGCTCTGTGGATGGGCCCTCTTGGCCACCGCATCAGCTGCTGCCCTCCTTTTCTGCATACCTCTCTTCATCACTGGGGCGATGGATCCCTCTGCTTCCAGTGGCCAGCGCAGCAGTTTTGCCAGCGGTGCCTATTGAAGGTGACATCTACAGATCCCTGCATGAGGTGCATCTATGCTGGGGTCTCTGCTGCCAAACGGTCCGTGGCACTGCGCATTGCACTGACAGGGCCTCCTGCAGAAGCTGCTGAGGCCCTGGGCACGCATCGTCTCCAGAGAGCAAAGGAAAGCAGCACTGTCTTTTGTCAGACTTTTCCTCTCAAAACCTCTGCCCAGGACCCAGCTGGGTGCAGGGCCGGCCTGGAGGATGGTGTGTAAGATGGAGCCACACAGGCTGTGCTCAGAACAGCTCCTGGCCCTGCCCAGCTTTGGGTTCTCAACTTCATCCCTCTTGATGTGAGCTCTAAGAGGAGGGGCCTCAGTGTTTCACGTAAATATCCCCCTGGCAAGGCCCCTGCAGACCTACCTGACTCCCTGGGGAAACTCCAAGTCCTCCCTCCAGCCCCCTCAGTGACCTCATCTCTATGTAGGGCTCAGCAGACATTTTCTGTAAATGGCCAGGGAGTAAATGTTTTTAGGCGTCGTGGGCCACACACCATCTCTGTTGCTGCTGCTTCTCCTTCTGTTCCTCCTCCGCCTTCCCCCATCTGTTTTTGGTATTCCTTTACAAATGTAAAAACCATCAGTAGTTTGTGGACTGTACAAAAACAGGCCACAAGCCAGCTTTGGCCCATGGGCCTCAGTTTGCTGCCTCCTGATCCGTAGGATGGAAAACGTCACCAGGTGGGACTGGAGCAGTCAAAAGAGGGCCTCTGGAGGAGGTGAATATTGAGCTAGGTAGAGAGTTTGGGAAACTGATAGCAATAGTGCAGAGGTTGGAAGGAGCCAGTTGCTTCTGGGGAGAATGGTTAGGACACCAGTTTGGCTGGAACTGAGGCTCCTACAGTAGAATTAGAAAGAAAGGTTAGGGGAGGGTAAGCAGCAGCCAGCTTATAGAGGTCCTTGAATCACCCTTGAAGCTTGCAGCATTATTCTGAAGTCACTAGGGAGCCATAGAAGGTTCTTGAGCATCATTCAACCATAGACTTTTCAATCCTTCCTGGTTGAGGCGTGTCCGCATCAGCCAGGGTTGTATCAGGGTTTGGGGAGTATATGGCGCAGGGACTATGGGACCTTCAGTGAGCTTCATTCATAGTGTTAGGGACCAGTGAGAGAGGGAGCCCCTGTTCACACTTGGGGCCAATGGTGCTGTCCTCCGGGACATGGGGCCAAGCCTGATGGTCTCACCGTTCCTACTTTTTCTCTCAGGGCAGCCCATGACATTCCCCCCGGAGGCCCTGTGGGTGACCGTGGGGCTCTCTGTCTGTCTCGTTGCACTGCTGGTGGCCCTGGCTTTCGTGTGCTGGAGAAAGATCAAACAGAGCTGTGAGGAGGAGAATGCAGGTGAGAGTGTGTGTGTGTGCACTTATGTGTCTTGGGGTATGTTGCTGCGTCTTTGGTGTCAATAGAGTGTCACTTTCTAGAGACAGAATGAGTGTGAGTGTGCAGAGGGGGCTGGATTTGTCTGTGTGTGACCTTGAGTCTATGTCTTGTGTGTGTGAACAAGCGTGAGCCTGTCCGTGTGTAGATACCACAGGATGAGTGTGGATGAGTGTGACTGGAAGGTGGTGGGAGTGTAAGGCCAAGCGCTACAAGGGGATGAGTGAGTCTGTGCAAACAAGTGTGCCTGTGAAAGTGTAAGTCACGTGTGTGTGTGAGAGAGCAGGCCAGAGCGTGGAAGCTGTGCGGCACAAATGTAGGCACGCCAGGGACAGACATGGCACTGGGGAGGAACATGCCTGCCTCAGAGTGAGAGGGTCTGAAACAGCTGCCATTTGCGGGGCTGAGAGTCAGCCTGAGCTGGCATTGGTGACTAGTAAGTGGGTGAGAGGACATTAGTGGGTGGTCACTTGACCCTGGTGGGTAAACAGATGCATGAGAGTAGATGGGTAGTCAGAGGCTGGGGATGGCTGGAGGTCAGGAAGGAGAGGGAAGAAGAGAATGGTCAGGTGGCAGATAGGTGAGTACTTGTGAGGTGGACAGGTGGAAGGACGAGCGGGTAGACGGCTGGTTGGTTACATCTGTTGGAGGTTGATGGTTGGCAGGGCTACTGAGCGAGCGGATGGGTGAGGTGATGGGTGGGTGGGCTGGTGGAGGGTAGGTGGGTGGTCTTTGACTGGGTGTGTGGTAAGGGCTCTAGGCTGGGTGGATGGTCTTTGGCTGGGTGAGTGGTGGGCTCTAGGCTGGGAGCCCCTTCATGTTGTCACAGGCTCGGCTCTGCTGTGCTCTGCTCTCGGGCTCTAACTCGTGTCTAGCATTCGGACTACAAGTCAGGCCCACTCAGGCCCTGTTCACCAGCTTCCTGCACTCTTGGGTGGGAAAGTGCTGGCATGAAAATGGGCTTGTAAAAGAGTTTTGTTTATTCTGAGTTCTTGCCTTTGCAGGAGCTGAGGACCAGGATGGGGAGGGAGAAGGATCCAAGACAGGTGAGTCTGAACTTGGAGCTGGCACTCTTGGCTGGGAGAGGGACATATGGGAAAGGAAAGGGGACTCAAGGATCTGGAGGGGACAGATTTGCTGTAAGGTTTGAATGAAATGTGTTCTCTGGACTGAGGCCTTGCCACCCTGGTGAGTATGCTCTTTGCCCAGAATTAGGCAGGAGGTGGATCACCCGGTTCCCTCCCAGGTGTGTCTTCATTTCTCCTGCCAACCTTTACCCATCTGCCAGGGCTGATTCCACCTGATTGGCCCCACAGTGTGGAGTCTGGTAGCTTCCTAGGGGTGGGAGCAGGGACTCCGGAGATAGGGCAGTCTGGGTTTAAGTTCCAGCTCCATCTCAGGTAAACAGAGTGGCCTTGAGCAACATGGTTTGCCTCTCGGACTTCAGTTTCCTCTTATGTAAAATGGGGATAATCACAGATTCACAGGTTGTTTGAATTATTAATTTAATTAATTGAGATAACATATATAAAGGACCTAGTACCATACCTAGTGCCAAGTGCTTAATACACTGGAGTCCTATTACTATTAGGCAAACAGCTTAAGACAATCCTGTTCTAGTTACAGGCTCTGTAGCTTTGGGCAAGGTGCCTTGCTCCTCTGGGTGTCAGTTTCCCATCTGTAAAATGTCATCCTGACCCTGCCCTGGCTGTTTTGAAGCTCTCTCAGGTGACTGGAGAGGGAGGTACTTGCAAAGGACATAGGAGCATGGCACAGTAAGCTGGGGGCCCAGCTTGGGTGGTGCCCAGGCACCGGTGCCCATGGCTGCTGGAGGCCGACTTCCAGGGGATCCTGGGCTGGGAGAGGCAGGTTTCCGCTGAGCCATTTGGGATGGTTCCAGTTAATGCCGGTTTCCTCCCCACCCCCGCAGAAGGAAGGGCAGGAGATTGACACTTGGGGACTGCTATAAATTATGCCAATTAATTCTTTGCCTGTTGGTGCCCAGTGTGGCAGGCATAGAGACAGCTCTGGGATCAGACCTCATTTTTCTTGCTCAGAGGCCGATGTCGTTGGCAGAAGGGAGGGAGTGGGGAGAAGAGTGTGGGTGAGGGAGTTGGTTAGTCTCATTCCACACGGTCCCAGGCCCACCTGCAAATCTGCCAGCCTCCTTTAGCTTCTCACATCACCCTGTGTGTAGAGTGGGCTCAGGGCAGTTCCGCAACTCCAGCTGGAGGTGGAGGGCTCAAGGGTTGTCCCATTCTATAGATGCAGAAAACTAAGGCCCAGAGAGAATGACAAGCCACAGAGTGGAACTGGGACCTGGGGCTGGGGCTTCGGACAGCAGCCTAGGGCCCCTTCCCCTGTGCTGTGAAGTGGTCCCACTCTGCTAACTTCTCTCGCCCTTTCTAGCCCTCACTCCTTCCTCTGCCTGACTCCCTACCCCACCACTTCCCACAGTTCCTCACCGTGTGCGCCTTCCTTTTTTTACAGCCCTGCAGCCTCTGAAACACTCTGACAGCAAAGAAGGTAAAGACACCGGGCTTGAGATTGTGTCTGTGTATGCACACATCTGTGTGTGAGAGACTGAGAGGGTGGGTAGGCATCATCCTTTCACTGGTGACCTGAGGCCCCTCTGCAGAAGAGCAGCCTCAGCTTCCCCGTGGTGAGATGGCAGAGGGCTGAGTAACCAAGGTCCCACCTGCTCTAATGGGACCCAAATATGACAGAGGCTTAACCAGGACAGGAGTTTATTCCTCCTTCCTGTGATAGTGTGAGCATAGGTAATCGTAAAACCACGGATGACCTGAAGCCAGGTTCCACTTACCTGGATTCTGCCCTCTTCAACTTCAAGCTTTCATTCCTAGGTCTGAGAAGCTGTTCGAGCTCCCACACCCCCTCCAGAGCCAAGAGGGAGAAAAAGGAAGGATATGTTTCCTTCTAGAGCTTGACTGGAAGTAGCCTGCATCACTTCTGCTTACATCCCATTGGTCAGAACCCAGGCATATGAGCCCTAACTCAGGGGAGGCTAGAAAAATGTTCAGCTGGGTAGCCATGTCCCCGGTACACAGTAGGTGGTTAGTAAATGTCCATAGTCATTATTAGGCCTATTGTTATAATGTCAGTGATGACATTTGGAAATGTAGGGGATAAGTCATTTCCTTCCTGTTGTTCAGAATCAAATAACCATAGAAGATTTGGGCAGATGGAGACAAAAAGTGTCAGCTTAGGCCAGGTGCGGTGCATCACGCCTGTAATCTCAGCACTTTGGGAGGCCGAGGTGGGTGGATCATTTGAGGTCAGGAGTTCAAGACCAGCCTGGCAAACATGGTGAAACCCCGTCTCTACTAAAAATACAAAAATTAGCCGGGTGTGGTGGCGCATGCCTGTAATCCCAGCTAGTTGGGAGCCTGAGGCGGGAGAATCACTTGAACCCAGGAGGCGGAGGTGGCAGTGAGCTGCGGTGGCACCTGTGCAGCCCAGCCGGGGGGACGGGGGGGGATTTCAACATAAAAAAAAAAAAAAAAAAAAAGTCAGCTTGGTTTTGAAGAGTTTCTGGAGAATGTGGCCTGGTTGGACAAACCAGTTTGCTTCCTAATCCTGCTCCTTGGTGAGGCAGCCTGCCCCTTCAGTCTCTGGCCATGCTGGACAACCACAGAGGCAGTGCCCAGATGGAGGAGCTCCTCTTCCCAGGGACATGCAGAGCCGCAAGAATGGGTGAAGGCGAGGGCAGGGGCAGGGCCCAAGCCCTTCTTTCCAAGTCTCCATTCAGCTCCAGATGCAGGGTGGGGTCTGAAATATGAGTCTTTGGGATGGCCCTCCACATGGAGACAGGAAGCTCGAGGGAAGGAGGAGGGCCTCTGCCGTGTCACTCTCAGGGAAATCAGTGTGGAGGGGACACTGGGAAGGCTGCCTGCTGGACGAGGGAATCGGGCCTGGCCTTGGAGGGTGAATGGGATCTGGAGATGAGAAGGGAAAAGTGTTGCACTTAGAGGGAAGTGGAGGGAAGTGTGTAGGGCTGTGGACCTGTGGGGACTGAGAGGGGGCTGCGTGAGGTGGTCCCCCTCAGTTGCCCCAGCATGCTTGGCACCTGCATCTGTGTTTGGGCCTCCAGGGCAGTGGTCAGCATGGGGGCTGTCCTCTGGGCCGCTGTCTCACACACACTCCCCACTTGAAGTGTGACCAGGTGCCTGGGCTTCTGGGATAATCCCCAAAATAGAACTTCTGGCATCTAATGCTTTTCCCATCCCTTTTTTTTTCTTCCCATCATGAAATGAAGATGATGGACAAGAATTAGCCTGACCATGAGGACCAGGGAGCTGCTGCCCTTCCCTACAGCTCCTACCCTCTGGCTGCAATGGGACTGTACTGTGAGCCCTGCCCCCAGCAGATGCATCCTGCTCTGACAGGTGGGCTCCTTCTGCAAAGGATGCGATACACAGACCACTGTGCAGCCTTATTTCTCCAATGGACATGATTCCCAAGTCATCCTGCTGCCTTATTTCTTACAGACACAGTACACAGACCACCCACAGCCTTATTTCTCTAAGTCATCCTGCCTGCTGACTTGTTTCACAGTACATACATTTCTTAGGGACACAGCACACTGACCACATCGCCACCCTCTTCTTCCAGTGCTGCGTGGACCATCTGGCTGCCTTTTTTCTCCAAAAGATGCAATATTCAGACTGACTGACCCCCCTGCCTTAGTTCACCAAAGACACGACGCATAGTCACCCCTGGCCTTGTTTCTCCAATGGCCCTGATACACTAGTGATCATGTTCAGCCCTGCTTCCACCTGCATAGAATCTTGTCTTCTCAGACAGGGACAATGCGGCCTTAGCATCTCCTGGAGTCTAGAAGCTGTTTCCTCTCCCCTTCTTCCTCCAATACTGGGCTTTTCCCTCCCTGCCCCAAGTGAAGACAGGGCACTCTGTGCCCACCACTTGCACAGCTGTGCAGAGAGACCTGCAGAAGCACGTGCTGGAACACGTGTGGTTCCCCCCTGGCCCAGCCTCCTCTGCAGTGCCCCTCTCCCCTGCCCATCCTCCCCACGGAAGCATGTGCTGGTCACACTGGTTCTCCAGGGGTCTGTGATGGGGCCCCTGGGGGTCAGCTTCTGTCCCTCTGCCTTCCCACCTCTTTGTTCCTTTCCTTTCATGTATCCATTCAGTTAATGTTTATTGAGCAGCTACAGATGTCAGCACTGCGTTAGGTGCTGGGGGCCCTGCTGGGGAAGACCAAGTTCCTCCCTCAAGGACTCCCCATCCAGCTGGGAGACAGACAACTAACTACACTGCACGCTGCGGTTTGCAGGGGGCTCCTGCCTCGCCCCTGCTCCACACCTCCTCTGTGCTCAATTCTTCCTGGATACCTCACCCCCACCCCACCCCTAATTCTTGCCCAGAGCATGGGGCTGGGGCAGAAACCTGGAGAGAGGGACACAGCCCCTCACCACAGCTAGAGAATCTGGTGGTATCCAAAGTGTCTGTGCAGGCGTGGGCAGGTGGGCAGGCACCAAGGCCCTCTGGACCTTTCATAGCAGCAGAAGAGGCAGAGCCCGGGGCAGGGCAGGGCCAGGAGTGCTTTGGGGACATAGAGGGGACTGCCCCCCGCCCCCACCATGGTGCTATTCTGGGGCTGGGGCCGTCTTTTCCTGGCTTGCCTCTGGCCAGCTCCCAGCCTCCGGTAGAGTGAGACTCAGATGTTCTGATGCCTTCTGGATGTCATCTCTCCCTGCCCCAGGAATGGAAGATGTGAGGACTTCTAATTTAAATGTGGAACTCGGAGGGATTTTGTAAACTGGAGGTATGTTTTGGGGAAAATAAATGTCTTTGTAAGAAACGTTTTCTCTGTGAAGTGTTTGGAAGCAGGGTGGGCCCCAGACCTCAACCGGCAGGATTCTCTCCTGGATGTTGAAGCCTGGCCCTCCTTATCTCACCGTCCTGAAATCACTGGATCTCCAAGGCCATTTGGCTCCCTCCTTGGCTTCAGGTTCCCCCTGGATAAAGTGAAGTTGGTTGTCCAGAAAGCCAGGCCCTTTGGTCACTCTATGGGGCTCCTCCCAGTGGAAGCATCACCCAATTTCTTTCCCTCAGAAAACGCAAACCTAGGCTTGTTTAGGACCTCTGCTAATGTACCCATTTTAGAGACTGGGAAGCTGAGACTCAGTAAGAAGCTGGCACCAGGAAGAATTCTGAATGCTGTTTCTGGCTGACTCAATTGGATGGGCACGGGGCCAGGGATCAGAGGTCCATTCCCAGGACACAGTTCTGCCCTATGACCCTGAGCAGGACATTTCCCTTCTCTGAACCTTGGCTTTCTAGTATGAAAAATAGCCACCTGTGCACAGTGGCTCATGCCTGTAATCCCAACACTTTAGGAGGCTGAGGTGGGAGGATCGCTTAAGGCCAGGATTTGAAGACTAGCCCAGGCAATATAACAAGACCCTGTCTCTGCACAGAAATAAAAAATCAGCCAGGTGTGGTGGCACACACACCTGTAGTCCTAGTTACTCAGGAGGCTGAGGTGGGAGAATCACTTGATCCTCAGCCCAGGAGGTCAAAGTTGCAATTCTCTATAATTGGACCACTGTACTCCAGCACTGTACTCTGGGCAACAGAGCAAGACTCTGTCTCTAAAGAAAAAAGGAAAACCAGAACTGAGGTTTTAACCACCTTCCACTTTGAAAGACTGAGAGGAGGCACACAGGCTTCCAGAGAGCCAGATTCAGGGCTCTGGGAGCCTGCCTAGGGCACTGCATTTGTTTGCCCCTGGATGACAGTGTCCCGGCACTGGGACAGCCTGGAGCTTTGCAGACCCTGGGCAGCAGGAGGAGCCTGTGCTGGGGGTCAGGACACTTGACTTTCAGTCCTGGCTCTGCTACTAACCTGTGTCCGTGTCCTTCATACCTCTGAGCCTTACTTTCCTTATCTATTAAATAGTGGTGACAGGTCATCTCCCAAAAAGTATGTGGCATCCTTTACAAACTGCAGGATTTGTTATAAAGTTGATGGCCCTACGGGTGAGATCAGTCATGTTGCTTGAGGTCCTGTCATTGGTGCTCTGGGTGGGTATTAGGATTGAAAGGCTTACGCCTTTGCCCCTCCAACCCACTGTGTGCCCTTGAGCTTGCTGCTTCACCACACTGGGCTTCAGTCCCTACCGGTAAGGAAGAGACAGTAATAGTTCCTGTTTCAAAGCATTGTTGAGAGGGTTGGACAAAGCAGTGGGTGAGAAGACACTGCAATTAGGCCGGGTGCGGTGGCTCACGTCTGTAAGCCTAGCATTTTGGGAGGCTGAGGCGGGCGGATCACCCGAGGTCAGGAGTTCAAGACCAGCCTGGCCAACATGGTGAAACCCCGTCTCCACTAAGAATACAAAAAAGCCGGTTGTGGTGGTACGTGCCTGTCATCCCAGCTACTCAGGGGACTGAGACAGGAGAATCATTTGAGCCCAGGAGGTGGAAGTTGCAGCGAGCTGAGATCGCGCCACTGCATTCCAGCTTGGGTGACACAGTGAGACTCCATCTCAAAAGTAAATAAAAATAAAAAGACACTGCAAACCATTAGGTGCTGGGCACACGTGAGGGGCTATTCTTTCCCTCCCTGCAGTCGGGCCCACGCACTGTTGCTCCTTAGGTGATTTTGTAGATTGAGCACAGTGACTTGGCACAAGCTGTCTGAAGCCCAGTTTGTTCATCTGTAAAACAGGCACAGGAACCCATGCTTTTTCTTTGCGACAGGGCTGGATAAGGCTCAGACATGACACTGCATCAAGTGTTCCGGGCACGGACCCAGCAGGTGTGGGACTTGCCTGGAGGCTTAGGGGTAAAGAGAGTGGCAACTAAGTCCTCTGGTGACAAGTGCCCTGGGCAGCAGTATTTTTAGCTGCCCTTCCTGGGCAAAGCTCCAACTCCTGCATTTTAATGGAGAAATAATTCTCACAGTGCGACAAGCTATAGCCTGCAGGTGTCACATCCATATTAAAAGAGGACAGAGCAAGGTTCATTTGCCTGGCTCAAGGTGTGACCAGAATTCGCCTCCAGGACCATTTGTAACCAGGGCTTGAAGACCAATTAGTGGATCTGACCACTCACCACCCAGAGGGAGGAGACTGGGAGGAGGGGTGAAAATGGTATGGCCAGGGCACCTGGATCATCCTGCCTCTTCTACTTACGTGCTTGGAGCATTCTGCTTACACTCGCAGACCCTGGGCAGCAGGAGAAGCCTGGGCTGGGGGTCAGGACACTTGACTTTCAATCCTGGCTCTGCTACTAGACTGGCTTCCTTCTAGACTGTTGTATCCAGTCTTACACATTTACAAAAAATATATATATATTTTTTTAATCAAACATTATGCAATGCTTTTTTCTGTTTTTACTCTTTTCCCAAGTCATTTCTTCTAGAGTGTCCTCATCCTCTTTGCTTTCTATATTGATGTGTAACATACCTCTAGTATTTACAAGATGCTAATCCTCAGTGTATGACTCCATGAATTTTTACACAAATCTCTACCCATGTAACCACTACCCAGATCAAGATATAGAACAGTTCCTGGATTCCAGAAAGTTCCCTAGTGTCCCTACCCAAGCAACAGCCCTGCCCACTTGGCTGCTTTCACCAATTAGTTTTACTTATTCTTGAACTTCATATAAATGGCATCCTGCGGTACATGCTATTTTGTATCTAGCTTCTTGCAAAGAACTCCCTCGTTCTTTTTAAATGGCCACATAGTATCTCATAGTACTGCTGTTCTAGCCTATATTTTGCTAGTTCCTACAGTTTAGACACAAATAATGCAGGCTTATGCTCGAGTTTCTACAGTATGGAGCCCTAGAAGTGGGATCTCTGGATCCATTTTAAGTGTTGGGAGAGTTGCCAATTGTTTCAGTTGCCTTTTTAGCCAGTCCCTGTGGCAGTAAGAATGTGCAAGTGAAGAAAACTTAGGGTGGCTGGAAAAACTGATTCTAGACAGGGTAGAGATGGTGCTTGGAATTCACATCCAGTTGGGCTCTCGGAGACTTCAGAGTGGAGCCTGATTCAGTGGCGTTCAGGGCCTGCAGTTATCCCTTCCATCTGCTCTGGACCACCTTGCCCTTCAGCATCTGTCTGTCACTGCCGCTGCCTCCGTTCCCAGGAGCTGTCTGGGATCCCGGGACCCCAGTCCTGGGTGAGTGTGTCTGCCTCCGGGTGGATTATGTGGGCCCAGCACTGTGGTCTGAGTGGGTGTGTGCCAGGGTCGAGCCCTGCACCCGGAGCACCGTAATTGATGGGGGAAGGTTCTCAGCATCTTTGGGGTTTTTCTTTTTTCTTTTTTATTTCTTTTAAAGAAGGTCTCACTCTGTGGCCCAGTCTGGAGTTCTGTGGTATGGTCATAGCTCACTGCACCCTCAACCTCCCAAGCTCGTGATCTTCCTGCCTCAGTCTCCTGAGTAGCTGGGACTGCAGGTGCCTGCCACTACACCTGACTAACTTAAATTTTTTTTTTTTTTTTTTTTTTTTTTTCAGAGACAGGGTCTTGCTATGTTGCCTGGGCTGGTCTCAAACTCCTGGGTTCAATCAATCCTCCTGCCTTGGCCTCCCAAAATGCTGGGATTACAGGCAAGAGCCACTGTGCCTGGCCAGCATCCTGTTGGATGCCGGTGGCTCAGGTTAGGTTAAATCTCTTGCACTTGTGTCAGAGAGTATTCATAACCTTTGGCACTGCCAGCTCCAGGTAATTATGGTGACACTACTTCATTACTAATGAGGCAGAGCTTTGTTAGAACAGAGAAACACCTGAGTCTCATAGAGGAGACATAACCCGGCTCTCAGACAGAGAGTCTGTGACCTTTGCCCCCAGCCTTTCTCCAGCATCTGAGCAGCAAAATATCCCCTGCCCCTCAGCCTTCCTTAGCTAATATGATTTCTCCACCCAAACGCCCTCCTCTGGATGTGTTTCATCAGCGTCCCTTGAAGATTGAGGCTCTGGCATGGATCAGGATGCTTCAGCTCATAATAGATCAGCTCTCACCTCCCGCGTCCTGGGCACTATGTTCCTAGTGATGCAGCTCCAGATCCCATTAGTCCAGTGGTTCTCAACCCTGACTGTCCATTAGAATCACTTTGGGAGTTGTCAGTGGTGCCTGGGCTCCATCCCCAGAAGTTCTGATGGAATTGATTGAGTTTATTGCTAAATATTTGATGTACATATGCCACTGGCCCTAGTCTGGCTTATAAATTGATGTGAAACAGGATTCGGAAGACAGCCCTGAGCAGAGACCTTTGAGACGCCACCTCTTAGGTAAGCTAGCTATTCTCAGTAATCACCATATTGGACTCCGTGGGGTTTTTGTTTTTTACTAAGGGAAGCACAGAAAATACAGGAGCAAGGAAGGTTGAGGGAAGTGATAATATTTAATTCAGAAAGGAGGGGGCCCTGTTCCCTGTGTTGTGGGGCGGGGGAGAGAGCAGGCATCCTGAGTTCCTGCACTCACTCAGACCAGACACGTAGGCTCTGGGAGAATGATGATGAAGGATGGGGTACCACTGGTGATGGTTCTGTCCTTTTTAGCTCTAGGAAATGGGGGCCCCTGCCTACTCCTGAGCATCCCCTCCCCCTCCTCCTCTCACGGCCTCCCTTTTGCCTCTGTGTCTCTCACCGGTCACCCCCAGGCCTCCAGATGTGCATAGCCACGTGACTGCTTTGGACTCCCTCTGCCCTCCAGCACTATGTCCTCCGCGGAGGGAAGGACCATCTGTCCTGCTCCCTGTAGCCGTCAGTCTACATCTGTGTGCCAGGCTCAGGGAAATAATAGCCTTCATGTTTTTCCTGCTCTCCCCCACCTCCCGTCTCACACGTGCTTCAGAATCAGGGCATCCTGGGGTCTCTACCACATTGCAGCCCTGCAGTATCCAGAATGACTGAAGCACAGCAGCTCTCCTCTACCACCCCCACCCTCCTTCTTGAAGCTCTCTGGCCTCTAGTTCTTCCTTAGTCTCAAAACTCACCCATCTGAAGTCCACCTGCCTACCTATCTACCATAATTTACAGGCCAGCATGCTCCCTGGGTGCTGGTCTATACCCTATTCTGTTTCATTCCTGCTCCTCATGTTTCAACATCCTCTCCTAAAAAGTCCCTGTGGAGTGTGGCCCCATTGTTGGAGGTGGGGAAGAGGGACTGATGTATCTGCAGAGCCTGCCAGCCGCTGAACTGACATTTTGCCTTATTTGCTAAGATAATTTAGTGTAATTTGCTACTAATGAATGAATGCACTTCTTGTTCTTATAGCTTTTGTAATTGCATTGAAGTCCATGTGCTCGCTGACAGCCGTTTCAGCAAACGTTCCGGGAACTGAAGCTGGCCAGGTTGTAGAGGGCTCAGCCTCCTTGGGTGACCATGCTGAGGGCCTTGGTGACCTGTGAGGCATGGCCAGCGTGCTGATTTTCTTGGTGTCTCTATCTGTGCTGCTTTTCTCACCGTCCTCCTGTCCACTGCAGCCAGGAGGATCTGGGTCAGCCCAACAGGAGAATGTGCTGGCAGCCAGGGGTTCTGGACCTAGGACATTTTTGGAATGGGCTCTGCAGTGCTAGGAGAAGAGAGTGCATTCTGTTCTGTCTGCAGGATGGGTGATGAGGGAGTCGGGGGAAGTATAAGGGAGAAGGGGACAGAGATGACTGGCGAGTGTCAGAAGTTGCATGTTTCATATTCAGTCGTGTTTATAAGCATTTGCTCCAGCTCCCCCCATCCCTGGATATGCCCTCTCTCTCCTCTGCCTATGCAGATCCTACACACTCCCTCCTGTGTATCCCCCCAGATCTCTGCAGCTCCGTGTTTCATAGCTACGATGAAGCACTTGCTCACTCATTGCTCTCTGGCAACTCATCTCCCCAGAGCAGTTCTGGCTTGCCCCCATGCCCAGAGCCGGGCACAGAGCAGCTTCTGTCCTCTGGTCTGCTGCAAGCAGGAGGTACCCAAACCACATTAATTCAGGTCTCTGAATGGAAGTAACTAAGGCTGAAGTTTACTTCTACACTATCCATGTTAAAAGGATTTCCCAGCCAATAAACAATGTAAATGAGGCTACTGAAGGGTGCTTCACCTATTTAAAGGAATAATCTATTTTAAAAATCTTTTAGAAGCCCTTAGTTACCCAGAAACAATTGATACGGTAATTGCAAGCCATTTTTAACATTTGTTTACTAGAGAAGACTCCCTAACCTCTGTTCACCCACTCCCATGCTCTGCTAACCCTTAGGGAGCTGGGTACTAAATGCTCGGTGTCCTTGTAGACCCCATCTGTAAAATGGGGTCAGCAGTAGTACCTTCCCCTCCCTAGTTGACCAAAATGGACAGAGATTGCCCAAAGGACAGAGCCTTCACGGGGCCGCCTCACCTGCACTTACACAGTACGAATGGACAGATCTGGGCAGATGGCCCTGGACTCAGCCAGGACAAAAGAGAGCTTTGACCTGAGACCAATAGGAAGGGGCTGGATGGTCAGACAGGATGTGTGTGGGGAGGATGGGGGTGGAAGCAGAGGCGATTTCTCATTGCTCAGTCCAAGATGGTAGCGGAAGTAGCCCCAGGCACAAGGAGAAGCAGCCATGGCCCCCCGAGCACCAGCACTGCAGATCCCTGGCCTGCAGATCGATTCTGCTTTCTCAATTTGATGGGCTTGTTGACTTCGGCTTGGGGAGGAAAAACAAGCTCTTTCTCCAGGAGAGGAGCCGTGTCAGAGGTGGCTGTGGTGCCTCCATCCCTGCCGCACAGCCCACCCCTGCCCAGCCCTGCGGGAGATGCTGGGTCAGCAGTCAGGACACCATTCTTAGCCTCTCCCTTGGCCCTAGCCAGGCATCTGCCTGCCTGGTGGTGTGGGGCGAGGCAGGCCAAGACGCCTGGGCTGAGGGGCTCCTGTGGGTGGTTGTTGGGCCCTGTGCACCTGCCGCTGAGGCTGCTCCTGGTCCCATGTGTGTGGCCCTGGATGGATGTGTGCATTTGGCGGGGTGAGAGGGTAGATAAGAGTGAAGACAGGAAAGCAAAGGTCAGTATCCACAAACTTGGAAACATCAGCTTGCTGAGGAAGGGACCCTAAAGCCCCTTTCCCACAATATTGCTGAGCTCTAGAAGGGGAGGAATTGGGAGCAGCTGGGAGCAAAGCTCAGAATAGGACCCAGGAGGCTCTGCCCCCAGCTCAGTTCTGTGTCCACAGGACTCTGTGATACACCTCTGTGGGGTTCAATCTGAGGACAAGAGCATGGGTATCTGAGCAGCCACTTCCTGCATGTGCTGAGGCAACCCAACACAGTGGGCTTTTCCATTTTGCAGCCCCCACAGAACCAGCCCCTCCAAGGAAGCACATATTTCATTGGCAGCAGTGGTGGCAGTGGCAGCTGAGCCCTTGGGGGGCACCACTCCTCCCAACCTCAGCAACCTCCTGTCTCCTCCTGTGGTTTTCCTAATAAACATCTTTAAAATATTTACGAAGGCAGCTTCAGTGAAGTAACACACCATTGCTTTAAAATGATTTTCTTCTAATAGGTAGCTTGAGCATGGGCTCCGTTTCCCAAACTCCTAAGGGAAGGCCCATCAGGGTGACACCCCAGGGTGGGCATTCCAGGCTCTCTATGAATGAGCTGAGCAGTGGGAATCCCTTCCCTCTCTCAGGGCCTCCACTGGGGGCCAGGCCTGGTGGCAAGTGTGGTGTGACGGTGTCATAGGGCTCAGGGACTGGACTCTGGCAGAGGGGTCTAGGGGATCAGGCAAGCCAGTTAGGGCTCTGGAAGAACTGACATGGGAAGAAGCTGAAAACTGGAAGTTTCTCTAGAACCATGGATAGCACCTCCAACCTGTGCCCCTGGGGCACTGAGAAGCCCCGAAGCTAGGAGCTAGGACTCGATCTCTGTCCCACTTTATTGATAAGAATGGGGAAAGGCTGTACTCCAGAAGGAAGTGATGAGTGCCATGGGTTTCTAGGGAGGAACCTGGACTGGGATGCCGTGGCCACTGAGCAGTTGGTAGCTGAGCTCAGCTGCTCCCCAGCGGCCCTGGATGGAAAGGACACGATGGCAATGCCTTGTGTGCACATGTTGTGGGGTGGGTTGGGAGTAAGTCAGGATCTGCAGCTGGCCGCCAGATTTGTCTGTCTGGCCTTTGAAACTCCAAGAAGCCACCGCCTACCCTCCTTCTTACACAAATCCCTGAGCTGCCCTCTCATGGACAGGTAGGATCATACCTTGTCCAATCTCTTCCCGGTGCAGAGGGGGAAACTGAGGTTCCTCCCCGTCTCCCAGCCTCTCCCTAGGCTAGAAGGAAAACCCCATCCATATCTATCTCGTGTGCAGACAGAGAGGAGGCCCTGATGGAGAAATTTTGGGAGGAAGGTTCTATTCTTGATTCTCACCCCACTTATCTCCAGAAAAGTCTCTTTCTAACAAGAGCTGTTTTCATCACCATTGCCTAAAGCCTGGAGCTGCTCTAATTACGTGTCAGGCTGGAATTTGACAGGAAGCATTT
>NC_045439.1:83745605-83774098 GCF_002776525.5 Piliocolobus tephrosceles
AGCTGCTCTAATTACGTGTCAGGCTGGAATTTGACAGGAAGCATTTTAATTATTAATTTGAAGTGTGCTGAGCATGGGGTGGAGGAGGGCCGGCTCTGCAAGCTCACGCCCAGCCCTGTCTGTTGGGACCTCATTAATGATACCTCAGGCCTCCCAAACTTTCTTCTCCAGATGGAGCCTCTTCCCTGCCATGGCCCAGGGTCTGTACCTCCCACTCTTCTGACCTTCTAACCTCTCACTTTGCACCATGCTTTCTTATTTTCCTTATTTTCCTAAGCCGTTTGGCACAGAGTCTACTGTTTCCATTACATGGGATGGAGGAGACTAAGGCGCATGGAGGGCAGGGAGTACAGCGGATGTCACAAGTGTGCATTAGCCACAGGCAGGGCAGGGCCTTTGGGGTTCTTTAGTTCTTGTCTGCCAGCAGAGGTGGCCTTCTGCAGGGCTATCTCTCACCTGTGGTGTGCCATCTTTATATCCTTATCATCTAAGGTGGCATGCAAAGTTTTTTCAATTTGTTGCCTGCATCTGATCCCATGTGATCCTTGTTTTTTGTTTTTTTTTTTTTTGTCAAAGTCTCGCTCTGTTGCCCAGTGTTGCCAGGCTGGAGTTCAGTGGTGCAATCTCGGCTCACTGCAACCTCCACCTCCCGGGTTCAAGTGATTCTCCTGTCTCAGTCTCCTGAGTAGCTGGGATTCCAGGCGCCCACCACCATGCTTGGCTAATTTGGTATTTTTAGTAGAGATGGAGTTTCACCATCTTGGCCAGGCTGGTCTAGAACTCCTGGCCTTCAGTGATCTGCCCGCATCAGCCTCCCAAAGTTCTGGGATTACTGGTGTGAGCCACTGCACCCGGCCTGCATCTGATCCTTTTAAGGAGCAGTTTCTTTGCTTCATTTACACCCAGGCATGCGTGTGCCCTCTGGGCTGGACCACTTGTCCACTCCCAGGTGAAGTAGAGTCAGAGCCTGTCATGGGCTAAAGACATCATTTTGCCCATTTCCTCTCCTGCCCTCAATTAAGAAAGATTCATCCCCTGCTCATTGGTTGTTTTCTGGGTTTAACCCCTGGCACTGTCCTGTGTGTTGGGGGCTGTCTTCTGTCACGCATCATTGTTTCCGCATTCTGGATTCAGGGCCACAAAGCTACAGGCTAGGATGCAGCCCTGGAGCTGAAGATTGTGCTGTGTCACGTGGGTCCACTGCTGCTGTGGTGTGTGAGGCTGAGATTGCATTTCTGTCCCAAGCTTCCTTCCTTGGGTTGCTGGCCAATCCCCTTCCTCTCCAGGGCATTCCTGCTTCTACCTGCATCCCAGGCTCGGTGCTCAGGAGCCTGTGCTCAGCCAATGGCTCCTACTTCATTTCTTGATGCAACCTTCCTTTGTGTTAGATTTGGTGCTGTAGTTGGATGGGAAAGTCATGATCCACTAGGGGAGATAAGCATTTATGTGAATTTGATCTAGGCAGAACTGTGGGGTCCAGAGGAGGGATCACGGAACCCTGGAGGAATTGGGGCAGATTTCCCAGACACGGTGATGTGAGAGAGCTGAGTCTTAAAGGACATTTGGTATGTTATTCATAGTTGGGTGTATTGAACAGAAGCAACTGTATTTTAAGCAGAAAGGAATTTAGTACAGGGTATTGGGTGCTTACAAAGACTGAAGGAGCCAGCTTGGGGCTGGGTCTCAGGAAATGATTTCTTTTCTTTTCTTTTTTGAGACAAGGTCTTGCTCTGTGGTCCAGGCTGGAGTGCAGTGGTGTGATCTCAGCTCACTGCAACCTGCGCCTCCCAGGTTCAAGCTATTCTCCTGCCTCAGCCTCCCGAGTAGCTGGGATTACAGGTGCATGCCAGCATACCCAGCTAATTTTTCTTTTCTTTTCTTTCTTTCTTTCTTTCTTTTTTTTTTTTTTTTTGAGACAGAGTCTCACTCTGTTGCCCAGGCTGGAGTGCAGTGGCGTGATCTTGGCTCACTGCAGCCTCTGCCTCCTGGTTCAAGCGATTTTCATGCCTGAGTCTCCCATGTAGCTGGGACTACTGGCACATGCCACCACACCCTGCTAATTTTTGTATTTTTAGTAGAGATGGGGCCAGGCTGATCTTGACTCCTGACCTCAAGTGATTCACCTGCCTCAGCCTCCCAAAATGTTGGGATTACAGGCGTGAGCCACCGCCCCTGGCCAGGAAATGACTTCCAGAATACAGAATATCACAGAACTGACCAACCAGGGGGCTGCTACTTTGTCATGCAGTAGGTTGAATAATGGTCCCCAAAGATGTTCATGTCCTAATTCCTGGAGCCTGTGAATATTACCTTACCTGGCAAAAAGGACTTCGCAGATGTAATTAGGTTAAGAATCTTGAGATGGGAAGATGATCCTGGATTATCTAGGTGGGTCCAATGTAATAATAAGGGTCTTTATGAGAAGGAGGCAAGAAAGCAGAATCAGGAGAAAATAAAGGAGACGGATGACAGACCAGGAGCTGGCTTGAAGATGGAAGAAGGGGCCGTGAGCCAAGGAAGGCAGGCGGCCTCTAGAAACTGGACAGGGTGAGGAAATGGATTCTCCTCTGGAGCCTCCAGAAGGAACACAGAGCTGCTGACACCTTGACTTGTGAAACCCATTTTGGACTTCTGACCTCCACAGCTGTAAGAGAATAAATGTGTGTGGTTACAAGCCTCTGAGTTTGTGGTATTTAGTTACAGCAGCAAAAAGAATATGTGGAATGGGGGAAGAGTCGTTGGGACCACTGGGTTCAAGAACATGTGTCAACAGCCTGATCCAGGGAACAGAAAGAAACCCATCGCTGCTACCTTCCACACCCCTGAATCCGAGGCCTCAGCACTGAAATGCTGCTGCATTTCCACAGGCAGTTTTGTTGGCTGAAAGCAGTCAGAGATATCCTCCAAATCTGCCTTCCAGGTCTTGCCAAAGGGCCTCTAATTGCTGGCACTTAATTCACACACAACCTCAGCTGCAAGGGAGTCCTGCATGTTTAACTTCACAGCCACTGCAGTCTAGCAAGGCCATGAGGAGATGACAGGAAAGGGATGCTGAGTGTTCACCAAACATCTCAGACACAATGGGGAGTAATTAATGATGAAAATGAATAATATGCATTAAAACCTGACCACGGGCTCATCAGGAAAACCTCCCACCAGCCCATGCATGAGGATTATACCTGGCCTCTGTGTAAAGATGAAGCTAAACTATTTGCCCAAAAATCCCACAGTAAGGAAGTGACGGAAGCAGGTTTGAATCCAGCTTTGGTCTACTTTAGCGCTTGAGCTTCTAACCACTACATAGTACTGACGAGGGGTAGGGTCAGCGCCACGAGGGGAAATGGCCTTGAAGAACACAGAGGCATGAAGTAACCAGGCACTTCAGGGAACTGCAAGCAGCTCCTATGCCTTGAACAAAAGCTGCATGGACAGGAGCAGCAAGGAGAGTAGAGAGCAGCAGGGGCCAGGCCACGAGGGTCTCCAGTGCTCTGCCAAATGGCTGCACTTCACTCCTAAAGACCACCAGGCACCGTGAAAATAGCTTTTTTTGCTTTTCTCCATAAAAGATCTTAAGACAAGAGAGCAACAAGTTGTTTTGCATTTTGTATGTGAAGAGAGGTTTACACTAGATAGAGAACTGAGTCACGTAGGAAAGACAAAGCCCAGACTCTGGTCACACACTAAACCCTGACTCTGTGATGGGCTCAGGGTCATAGACTGAGCCCCAACCCCGGAGACACACTGAGCCCTGACTGTGGTCACACACTTAGCTCCAACCCTGGTCATAGATTGAGCTCTAATTCTGGTCACACACTGAGCCCTGATCTGGTCACACACTGAGTCCTGATCTGGTCATACACTGAACCCTTACCCCAGTCACGCACTGAGCCTCAAGGTCACAGACTGAGCCCCAACCACGGGAACACACTGAGCTCTGACTGCGGTCACACACTGAGCTCCATCTCTGGTCATAGACTGAGCCCTGATCCTGGTCACACACTGAACCCTAATCCTGGTCATACACTGAGCCCTGACCCTGGTCACAGATAAACCCTGATCCTAGTTATAGGCTGAGCCCCATCCTTGCTCTGGACTGAGTCCTATTTTTGGTGTCTCCCTGGGCCCTACCTCTGGTTGTAGACTAGCCTGTCTTGCAGTTGAGCTCTTATCCCATCCAACCACACTAGGAAGGCCACTGATCACCAGAGCAGTCAGGCGCAAGTGTGATTCATTCGCTACAGCCCTTCTCTATTGCTGTGTCCATAGCCCAGGACTCACATCTTTAAAAAGCAGAGAAATCTGCTTCTGTGACGTGCAAGATGACTGGACATGCTTACTTAGTGCTTGATGAGTCAAGGAGTAGGAGAAGGTGGAAGAGGAGAGGGAAGCGAGTTCCTAGAATATTAAGCTCCCTTTCTGTAATGAAGGGGGCTCTCACTACAAACCTAGACCTCCCTGCCAACCAGATAGGAATGCAGAGGGCGTAGCAACAACCTGGGACTAGCTGTGCTCTGGTCTGGGGCCTGCTGGGCTTCTGGGAGAGAGATCAGACCTCAGTCTCTCCCATGGCCACAGGCCAGCAGGATCTTACTTAGTGAGATTTACCCATTTGTCTGCTGGCAGGTGGGTCCAAGGTATTCACAGTATACTTGAGTCACCCCAAGGTGGTTGCAGATGGGGTAAGTCTCTTCCTTGTGCTGGAGCCCCTTGCATTGCCCTCCACACCCCACCCTCCTACTTTCCCCTTCCAGCTCTAGAGGTCACTTGGGCTATTCCTCTCCACACGGCCAAACAAATTTCCACCAATTAAAACTGGAATTAAACCACTCTAGTAGCCTTCTGTCCTATCCCTAAAGTCTCCAGGGCTCAAGAATGGGTTCTACCCACTACCAGGTGTGGTCGTCTCCCGGGTGGAGGAGAGAAACCATTCTCAATGGGCAGCTTGTTAAAATCCCCAGGACATGACTGGTTCTGGTGGGCCTACTTCCAGCAAAGCGCAGCTGCCTGTGAGGCTCTGCTCCAGCCCCAGCGTCCTGGCCTGCCTCTATGATGACATATGGGGCAGGTGCTATCCCTTTCTGGACCTTGCAAACTGACCCTGGGAGCAGCCACAAGAATGCCGCCCTGGGCTCTTGTTCCTGAGCTCAGGACATTTCCCAGGCCCAATATGACAGGGAGGCAGAGAGCCCTTGAGAGGGAAGGAAACAGACAGTGGTGGTGCATATTCTGGCAGTCCCTGGAGAAGGGGCTTCACACATATTTTGTCATTGAGCCTTCACAGCAGAGCCATTGGTGGGTTTTATATCCTTTAGAAAATGAAGCTCCAAGAGGTGAAATAGCTGGTGCGAGGTCACAAAGGTAGGAGGAGATGGAGCCCCAGTCTGGAACCAGGGCTTTCTGGCTCTGAAGCCAGGGGTAGGGTTAGGGTTTAGGGTTAGGGTTTGGGACCTCACATTCCATCACTTATAGGCCAGCCTCCTGGCTGGCCGTGCCCACCATTTGGTCCAGGGTACAAAGCAGCTTCTGAATCTGGCCACGGTTGGGGCAAGGGTTGGTCAGCCATCTTGAGCCTCAAGACCCTAGGATGGTGTCTGCCAGGCTTGGCCTGCCATGGATCCTGTCCTCTGCATCTGAAGTTTTGGGATGAGGTCTCCGCCAGGGGCAGAGGGTGGTGAGGTGGGGATTATGGATCCTCTTGGGACAAGCCTGAGGCCAGGAAGGGACCCTTTCACCAGCCACACTCTGTTCCGTGCTCTATTCCATGTAGGAATCCCGCTGGGCCGCAGTGTGTGCGGTGAGGGTACCCTGGGCAGCTGAAGCTCAGAAGCATGAGGTCTGAGGCTCTGAACATGGTCCAGAAGTCCTGGCAGTCTCAGCTTGGTGTCAGGGCCATGGGTCCTTGTGGCCCTGTGCAGGTGTGATAATCACCATGCTGCCCATCTCCAGGGCACACTGCTGTGGTGTCTCCAGGGTAGTTGTGCTGAGGGGGCCATTTACATAGGTGACAATGTGAGTGGTGTCCCTGGAGTTGTGCAGGGACCTGGCAGGTGCCCTCAACACTCCCTAGGGAAGGAAGTTCTGATAGGGATGGGGCAGGGGCAGAGGGGCAAAGGGAAGAGAGCTTGTCTGAGGGGTACATTGGAGGGCTTCTGGGATAGCCTCCCAAGGCCAGCAGTAGTAGGGGAACCGGGGAATCTGATGCGGATGCATTTAGCTAGAACTTGCTTGTTGGGAACACCACTGGGCCTTTAGAATACGCAAGTCTATGGGGCAAAGACACTTAATTAAGAAAAATTCACTTACTGACATCTTGCTATGTCCCATCCAGTACTTGAATGATGGCAATTGTTTGGTGAAAGAGTTATCCCTGTGACGGGCACTACAGTGGATTGACGGAATGGCAACAAGGGCTATTTGATTTGAAGATTCCCTTATTAAAAAGCATGAAATCATCCCTCAGCCCTGCAATGATGCTCTGAATTAAAAAGCAAACAAAGCAACAAAACAAAACAAAAACCAAAAACAAACAAACAAACAAACAAAAACACCAAACAAAACTGGGTGGGTGCTTTGGAAAGTCCAGCAGAGGCTGACTGCCTCAAAGAACCAGAGGGTCAGGCAAAGTGGCCTGCACCTACCTTCACTGCCCCATGACCCAGAATGAAACTTCCTCCCTTTCAGGAAGCCTTTGGGAGTCTTGACCCCCCAACTCTGAATCTGGAGAGGGAGTTAAGCCCCCTGAACAAGGGTGGGCTAAGCAAAGGCAAGAGGTGTGTTTATTCAATGTACATTCACTGAGAATCTGATGGAAGCATTGTTCCTGCCCTCAAGGGGCTTGCAATCAACTGGAGGAGACAGCTGTATGGAGGAAAATAAACCTTAGTGCAGTGATGAGGGTGGGTCAGAGGTACACTTGAGACACGGCAGGGCAGAAAGGAAGAGATGCCATGGTGAAAGATGAGTTTGGGGTAGGCTGAATTGGCAGGAGTCAGCCTCATACGCCTGCAGGTGCCAGTGTGAATAAATGAGAGTCCCTGGGCCAGTGTGGGGACACTGGTGAGTGCCTGTTCCACCCCAGAAGGGCCCCGATGCTCAGTTCCTGCCGGCTGGTTCTGTGTGGAAATGCCATCCCAGTGTTGTCACAGCTACTGATTTTTTCCAAGAAATCTGAAATCTGGAATTTTACGTAAAATTCTTTTTTTAAAAAAATGTAGGAAGCAAAACAGGTGTGCAGGCCACCAGTCTGCAACCTGTGGATGAGAGAAGGAGAAATACTCAGGGAATTGAAGGGTGAGCAGGGATAGCTTGACCTGAAAAAGGGTGTTCTCTGGGCTAGAGAAGTTCTCAGGATGTCCCCACCCACCCAGGGCAGGAGGACCATCTGCAGCTTCCCTGACACCTCTCCCAGCCTGCAGCCCAAGCACAAGGAACCATATTTTTTTAGGAAGCCAGAGGAAAGGGTTTTCCTTAAGAAAGACTGGAACCCTTTGGGAGGCCCATATGTGACTGGCAAGACCGAACTCCATGTCTGGGGCACCACCCTGAAAAAGTTTCTCTTCTTGTCTACACTAGGCATTGGAGTGAAGTCTGTCTTGAGAGGGGCTGGCAGCTCTTTCTCAGGTACCAGGACACGGTAGCATGTGCCACTCATTAAAGTGGTGTCAGACTGAGCATCCCTGGGAACATGTCCTAGAGCTATCTCCTTGCCAAGTGGAGCTCCTGCCTCCTGCTCCCAGCCCATATCCCAGGGACCTGCTGGTGCTCCCCTTGGTGCCTTTGGGCTCACAGGTTTACCCTAACCATCCTCACCCCATGCAGGCCAAACGCCTGGGCCTCATCTGCTGTCACTGGGTGGTTTTCTATATTTAACCCTCCACCCTCCCGCTGGGTCTCAGGGGCAAATAAGGCTCCTCCCAGTACTGTCCCTAAGGTCGTGTCTGGAGGGCAAAAGGGAGAGATGGTGCCGAGATTGTTGCCTATGGGTAGGCATCAGGGTTCTGTCCCCTCCCCACACTCCCGGGTCACTACCTCTTAGTGAACCTCCTTCTCCTTCCCCACCTCACCAGGTGGGCTCAGCCATCACTACCTCCTTTGGGAAGCTGCTCACACTCAGCCATTTAAGGAACAATTGTCCATCTTACCGGGGTCTCCTGGGAAGGCCCCACCACTGGCCATGGTGCATCCAGGAACCCCACAAAGATCAGGGCCCCTTGGGCTCTTTCCACCGCTGCTCCACAGGCTGTGCCTTGCGGTGACACCTGCAACCCCCACCCCATCCTGCTTTCTTTGGGGCTGGAGGACAGGTCGGGTGGTGCCTGGAGACTGGGTTTCTGTGGCTCTTCTAAGACGGTGGGGGAGGAGAGGACACCAGGGTGGGTCTGCACCATCGGATTTGTTGTCCACAGTGGGAAGCACCTGACTTTACACGTCCCAGCATAATAGGAAGAGAGCAGCCTGAGCAGGAACTGAGAGCCAAGAGCCTCAGGCAGGTGTGTGAGCTTGAGTGTTCCTGGCAGGGAGTCAGGTCTGATCAGCACAGTGCCTGGGTCCTGGATAGCGTCAGCCTGAGGTCACCTGCCAAGACCCTTTGGTCCCCTAGGCTGGCATGACTGGTACAGGTAAGGTGGGGGTGGGCAGGTGGTGATGGCAGCTGTGCTTGCCCCTGTAGTAGGGGTTCAGGGCAGGCCAATGGAAGAGTCAGGTTGCATCAGAATTTCAGCTAGCTCCCGTTTACCATGTTATAGGAAGAGGCAGCTCCAGCATCCCACCCCTCTGCCCTGCGGGAGAAAGAAAAGGGCACTGCAAATGCATTGCAGGAGGGACGTTTAACCCACTTGCAAGATCCAATTACCTTCAAGGACTTAGCATATTTGTGATACTTACCAATGTGCTAATTGTGTGCTGTTCTTATCTATTCATGAGAGTGGGTCCCCATCGTGATGGTCTACTGAATAACTGTTGCTGAGCTATCATAAGGCTTTTCTCCCAGTATCAAACTAGACAGGATACCCTGGCTTCCTCCCCCACAGTTAAGAGGACGGAGTGGCTCTGAGTGGGGCTCTGGGGACTCAAAAGTCCCTTGCAGAAGGTGCTCTTATCTTTTCCATTTTGCACCAATGTGCACCCCTTCTTCAATGAGGGCTCTCTCCACCGTCTCCTATATGGTTCCCCCAGCTCCTCGTGTCCTTCAGTCCCACTTCGAGGTGACCCAGCTCTATTCCATTCCAAGTGAAGTTCCATGCAAAATTCACCCTCCTTCCAGAAGCCTTTTCCTTTTTTTTTCTTTTTAAGACGGAGTCTCGCTCTGTCGCCAGGCTGGAGTGCAGTGGCGCAATCTCGGCTCACTGCAACTTCCGCCTCCTAAGTTCAAGTGATTCTCTTGCTTCAGCCTCCTGAGTAGCTGGGATTACAGGCTCCCACCATAACACCCAGCTAATTTTTTGTGTTTTTAGTAGAGACAGGGTTTCACCATACTGGCCAGGATGGTCTCCATCTCTTGACCTCGTGATCCACCTGCCTCAGCCTCCCAAAGTGCTGGGATTACAGGCATGAGCCACCGCGCCCGGCCCCCAGAAGCCTTTTCTAGATACTCCAGCCCCACCCATTGTCAGGTAAGCCTAGACCAGAAAGGGCCGGGACATTCACTGGGCTTAGGGCAGGCTAGTCTTGGCTCTGCCAGAGAAATGGAAAGGGGGAAGGATGCTTTGGGCTTGGAGCTGTTTTTCTGCTAGTCACCCAGTCAGTGCCCCAGACCCACCAGAAACTAGGGGGTGGTTCTGAAAGTCTGACCTAAAGCGGAGTTGAAGTCAGGGCCCAAACCCTGGTGAGCACTATGTAAAGTGCCTAACAATCACATAGTATGTATTCTATAAATTGTAGCACTTATGTATAGTGTAAATAATGATGGCAATGTCAGTCCCCAGATCAGCCAATTTCTGACTGTGTAACTTAGAACGAATTCCTTATTTGTTCATCAGTTTCCTCCCCTGACCTGTAAAATAAAGATTGTGGTTAATTCATTTACTCAATAAATAATTATTGAGCAACATATTCTGTTCTAGGTACAACTAAATCTATCATTCAGTGTTTGTTAAAAGATGTAGCATGGTACCTGACATATACTAGGTTGTCAATAAACATCAGTTTTCTTACACAAGTCTCAGCTGTGGAATGGGAGATGGGTGGGTGTGGGAGGGGCTGGAACAGAGAAAGGGAAGTCAGGAGCGGACAGGGTGGGTGGAGGGCTGGTCCTGTTGCCTCTGGAACTCCCAGCCCCGCTACACCCTACTTTCCCTTCTTGTTGACAAGGCCTCATTAAGGACAGGGGATGGTGCTGGGGTCTCTGAATAGTTTGCCCTCCTTTCTGTCCCTTGATCCCATTAGACCATTTCTGGGGACGACATCATCTGTCCCTCATCTATAAAATAGAGACAGTGATGCCTCCTCATTCTTAGACACCAAGGACATGGCAATGTACCCACCC
Organism: Piliocolobus tephrosceles; assembly: GCF_002776525.5. NCBI lineage: Eukaryota > Metazoa > Chordata > Mammalia > Primates > Cercopithecidae > Piliocolobus > Piliocolobus tephrosceles. Next base: position 83,756,089 of record NC_045439.1, read on the forward strand.
TATTAATGGAGTGTCAGCTTGGGGACCCCCACCCTTCCCAGGACATCTCCCAGAGTGGTCGCCTCACCAAGCTGACATGCCTCCCACTTCTGGTTCCTTTCTCTGGCATCCCAGGCTAGACCTAGTAGAGCTATGGCTCCCTTAGTGCCGAAACCCCACACCCTTCAGTTTTGACTTTCTCCAGCCCTAAGACACACCAGACCAGACCCTCACAGGGGAGTTGTGTGTATCTGTGTGTGCAAGCACCATGAGACCTGGCACACAGGAGGTCTGCAATAAAAGCTGATTGAATGAATGCACAGTGGATACCCCTCTACAGATGGGGCTCGTTTATTCATTCAACAAACATTTATTGAACCCACAATCCATTTGGTGCCAGTCTTCGAGTCAGGGATGGTGACATTCAGGTTAACAGGAACCAAGTTCTCCAAAGACTGAGGCATGTTCACATGTTTCCTCACCCCAACACTCCCCTCACCCCAAAGGCCTGCCTGGCTCTCAGACTACGCAGCCCCCACCCTCACCTCCAGTGACCAGGCCACCCACTCTAGGCATTTTAACTGCAGTAGATGTTTGAGTGCTAAGTCACTGCATTTGGGGTCGAATCCTGGTTCCATAGCCCATCCTGTGTGTTTCCTTAGGCAAGTTGCTTCACTTCCCAGAGCCTCGGTTTCCTCATCTGGAAGATACTTTGACATAAGTAACATTGCTTATCTCATACGTGCTGTGAGGAGTAAATGAGACAAGACATACACTTAGAACAATGCCCAGTGCCTAGCACGTGCCCAGTGGACTTGAGTTCTTCATCATGCTATGACTCCTCTCCATCACCAGATTCCAGCTCCCTCCCGCCCCTCCAAAGCACCACTTAGCACAGCCTGTGCACACAGTAGATTGTCAGTGGAACAGGACTTTCTGGAAGCAGAGAGATCTGATGGAACATCCTGGATAAAGAAACCCAGAAACTGGCAAAGGTTTGGAGGCAGGGAAGAGCGGCAAAGGGCTGTACCTGGAAGGTCTGGAGGAAGGACCGAAGGGATGGCTGTGTCTACCCTAAGGATAGGGAGCTCACTACCCAGAAGCAGCCCATGCCATGGCTCAGCAATGTTGAAAGCCAGAATTCTCTCTATCCCTAGCTGGCCACATTTTGTGTTTCAAGTCGGAAGAAGCCACCGGGGCCGGGTGCAGTGGCTCACGCCTATAATCCCAGCACTTTGGGAGGCTGAGTCGGGAGGATCACCTGAGGACAGGAGCTTGAGACCAGCCTGGCAAACATGACGAAACCATGTCTCTACTAAAAAAATACAAGGCCGGGCACAGTGGCTCACGCCTGTAATCCCAGCAATTTGGGAGGCCAAGGCAGGCGGATGACCTGAGGTTGCCAACATGGTGAAACCCCATCTCTACGAAAATACAAAAATTACCCGGGGATGATGGCGGGTGCCTGTAATCCCAGCTACTCAGGAGGTTGAGGTAGGAGAATCGCTTGAACCCAGGAGGTGGAGGTTGCGGTGAGGTGAGATTGCACCATTGCACTCCAGCCTGGGAGACGGAGCAAGACTCCATCTCAAAAAAAAAAAAAAAAAAAAATTGGCCGGGCGCGGTGGCTCATAGCTGTAATCCCAGCACTTTGGGAGGCTGAGGTGGGCAGATCACGAGGTCAAGAGATCAAGACCATCCTGACCAACATGGTGAAACCCCGTCTCTACTAAAAATACAAAAATTAATAGCTGGGAGTGGTGGCACGTGCCTGTAGTCCAAGCTACTCAGGAGGCTGAGACAGTAGACTCACTTGGGAGGCAGAAGTTGCAGTAAGTGGAAATTGCACCACTGCACTCCAGCCTGGGTAATAGAGTGAGACTCCATCTAAAAAAAAAAAAAGGGGAAGCCATAGGGATCCCATGCCACTGTCAGGAGGCCCAGACTGAGTGTGGCAAAATTGTGAAATCAGCCAAGTACTACCTATATCCTACTTCCCCCTCCTCCAGGACATACTCCCACCACTGCCCCATTTGGGGGCAAACAGTCAGGGAGGGGAGCAGGGGGTGACTGATGGACGTTAACCACGACCACAGAGTCACATAGAGCCAGCGTGGGGTGGGGGACCCCATGGCTATATCAGAGATCCCTAGCTCTGGCTCTCAGTTTCTTCCTCTGTGAAATGGGAGCTATTTTGTAGGTTTCTTTTCCCTGACTGTTGCAAAGATGAGAAACTGTAAGCCTGAAAGTGATCTTGCCATGAGAGATGAAATGCAAGCCTCAGAAGGAGAACTGTTATGTCCATCCTCAGCACCAGGTGGGCCCGTTTCTGGGGACTGCCCCCTCCTCACTCTCAGGGTGGGGCAGAATGCAGCTGGCCCCTCTCCCCAGAGGAGCCCCTGGCACTCATCCTCTGAATCAGAGCCCTATCGCTGATCAGCACCAAATGCCTGAGGGTTTCCTGGAGCTGATAGAGGGGCTCAGACCCCTGGTTCTCAGACCTGAGTTGGGAAGAGCTGGCCATGGCCTGTGCCATCCCTGGATTTCCACACTGGTGGCTGCACCCTGGCTAACTCTTTAGGGCTCTGATCTCACCATGAGCTTGAGGAACAAGCCCTACACTGCAGAGCTCCCTAGGTCTGCTCAGCCTTGTCCAGATCACATCCCCTGCAACTGCTCCAGACTTGCCTGTACAATCTCACTGTATGTCCACGGCCAGGGCTGGATAGCACGTCCTCAGGCAGGAGCAGTGGGCGCTGCCAGGCCTGCTGCTCAGGCCCCCTCCGGACAGATGCTGAGGGGCTGTAAACCTGCCTCAATTGAAATGTGCAACAGGGAGGACAGTGATGTCCTTGCTGTGCTGCCAGCCCCACCTCCCCGCTCTGAGCAGGGGGCTGTGAATCAAGCTGCAGTCATCTTCTAACCTTGAGCTACTGCGAGGGACCAAGCAATGGAGTGTTTGTGACCCAGGAGCGGCTCCCAGTCGGATGGGGGTGTCTTCTTTGGCCCCACTCAAAGCCCCTGCGTCCTGGAAATCACTGGACATCTGGGTTGAGGCCACACTGACCACAAGGCATGTCCAGTGCCTTCAGTTTGTCAAGTGCTTTCACAGTCACCATCTTGTCGGAGCCCCACAGCAGCTGGTGAGGTAGGTGAAGACTACCAGACCCATTATATAGAGGAGGTAGATAGGCTCAGAGAGGCAAACAGACTTGCCCAAGGTCACACAGCTAACTAGCTGAGCCAGGAACAGCCTGGAAACCACTAATTCTTGGGGGCAGAGAAGCACAGGCTTTGTGGCTTTTGGCTTTGGGGCAGGTACCGAACTACTTTGAATCTGTCATCTCATTTGTAAAATGGGGACAGGCGGGGGCATGGTGGCTCATGTCTGTAATCCCAGGACTTCAGGAGGCTGAGGCTGATGGATCACTTGAGGTCAAGCGTTCGAGACCAGCCTAGCCAACATGGTGAAACCCCATCTCTACTAAAAATACAAAAATTAGCCAGGCATGGTGACATACGCCTGTGGTCCCAGTTACTCTGGAGGCTGGGGTGGTAGAATTGCTTGAACCTGGGAGGTGGAGGTTGCAGTGAGCCAAGATCGCCCCACTGCACTCCAGCCTGGGTGACAGAGCGAGACTCCATCTCAAATAAAAAAAAATTAAAAAAAAAAAAGAAAGAAAAAGAAAAATGGGGTTAATATTAGTTCCTGTCTTGTCAGGTTATTGTGGTGATTAAATGAGATGATGCTATAAAAAGTATTGGGCATAGAAGTAGCATAGAGACCTGCTCAATAAATGTGAGCGACATAATTGTTATTATTATTCCAAGGATATTCGGCTGCTGTCCCTGTGCCGGCCATGCTTCAGATGAAGCCCTGGTGCCTCTAGGCTGTAACCTCGTCTTTGTTCAGGACCTGCTGAGGTGGGCTCAGGCACCGGGTGTGGAGATGTGGAGACAGAGTGGGGGCCACTGGGCTCCTTTCCAAGGCTGCCCACCTGGTGAAGGTGGCCAGGAGCCTGTCTATGGCCCTAATTTGTAGCCCCATGGAACTGGCTGCCTACTTCCTCGCACAGATCTCAGGTCTGCTTAGGGCCACGCCAGGGCTGGCTGAGGCTTTGCCCTGAGGTTTTGCTCTTGGTCTCAGGACCAGGCTGAGAATCAAAGCTGAAAGGATTGAGGATGGTCCAGACCCTCCCATCAAACCCCTGCCCAGCCCAGGTGATCCTCCAGGCTCTGTGGATGCCCAGCATCCCAGCACGGAGGACTGTGCCATGGGAGCAGCTTGCCATGCCCCTATGTCCCAGGCAACCCTAAGATGGAAGAGGGTGAGACAGGGCTATGTATCACCGAGTAAGTCTGCCTTGGAGTAGAAGGATGGCGGGTGCAAGTGATGCAGGGCCTGGCCAGAGTGATGCACCCCCAGGCCCTGAGTCCTGCAGTCTCCAAACCACCCTGACTGTGAACCCTGGCTTAAAGGGACACCACTCCCTTTAGAGCCCGCCTCCTGCAGGGGAGTCCTCTCTAGGACATGGCCCTGGCCAGCAGCCAGACTTCACCACAGAGTTCAGGGGCTAGCAAGAGGAGGATCAGACCTCCCATAAGATTTACATATTTTCAGACACTCCCTTCAGGAGTCCCGCAATTAGAAGGGAGGAAGGGCACTCCTGCCCACACCTCCTGGGACCTAGGAGGCCAGTGGGCATCTTCGTGTCTAAGAGGAGCTCTGTGAAAGCTTTGGGGCCTGTGGGGCCGGATCCTTAGCATTTTTAAATTTTATTATGACTTCATTTGTTTAAATATATATATATATATTTATAGCTCTATGTGCCCACCGCCCTGGCCCCCTCCCCAGCCCCTAGTTTTTCCCCCTGGCTTTCTGTCTAGTGGCTGTATAAGGCAGCACCGTCTGTGTGCTCTTGTCTGACACTGTCTGGGTGCTGCTGTTCCTCGTGACCCTTCGAGTCTGTTCAGGGGCCAAGGTAGAGCCTGAGCGGCGGCTGGTCAGTGGAGAGCGCCGTGACTTGTAGGGGGCTGGGGAGGGCTTGTGGAGGCCTGCGTGGGCCTCTGTATGGGCAGGCTCCGGGGGCAAGCCCACCTCCTCCTCCTCCGCCTCCTGCTCGCCATCCCCCTCCTCATCGTCACAGCACAGAGCGTGGTAGAGCACTTTGTCACTGAACCGCACCCTCTCTCGCGTCCCTGGGGTCCGCTGGGGCAGCTGGCTCTTCACTGCGGGGCCAGCACCGAAGGCCTCCTCGCTGGAGGAGTCTGGGGTCTCCACTCGTGGCCCATTGGGGATGGGCGTGCCACCATTCATGAGGCGGTAGTCAGGGCCAGCCCCTGGCCGAGTCGACTCAGGACCGTCCACGGAGTCCGAGGGGGTAGAGACGTCCAGGAAGGAGCAGAACTCCCAGCTGTCTGAGAGGATATCGGCTGTCATGAAGTCCAGGTGGCCCAGGTCAAAGGGGCCACCCACGCCCGCCTTGTCACTGCTAGAGGTGCTGCTCACAGTGGCCGTGGTCCAGTCGTCCGGCTCCAGTTCAAAGTCGAAGTCCGAGGTTAGCTTATCGATCTGGCTCACCACCTGACCAGGAAAGGGGAGAGGAGATGAGAGGGGCCAGGTGGGTCCCTGCATCAGCCAGGTGTGAGTGTGTTTCTGTCCCGTCCCTGTAGAACCCCTGGCTGGTGAGCATACCGGACAGGGGAGAGCCTGCAGGACGGTGACCGGCCTGGAGGTCATAGGTTGCTTTGCCCTGTGGAGGGCCCAAATCAGATCAGACTGGACAGAGCTTGTTCAGTGCCCTCGGGGAGAGGGAACTGCTTTCCAGCCCTGCACACCATCCATGCACTCACCCGTCTCTCAAACACAGCAGCTGCTCTGGGGGCAGCCCTGGTGATCAGGGATGAATCTTCCTTAGTTTGAGAGGGGACCATTTCAGAGGGGCTGAGGGCCTCCAGCAAGCGCATTCCACAAAGAGCTGAGCAGCCCATGCACCCTCAGAGAGGAAATGATGTGAGTGATCACAAGGAAGACCCTGTGTGGGCTTTCTAAAGCATCCTGGACCAGTCCTTGCAGCTGGCCGGTGACTGTCGCCCCTGGGTCTCCACCATCCATCAGGGCAAGAACACCGGGTGTACAGCACCGGCGGGGTCACCCCACCCCCATCTCCATCTCCGGGAGCCTCCTCATTCCTTCCCGTTCCCTGCCCACTGACAAGTGGAGATCAATCCTGGCTTGTTGAGAGAAGGAATAAAGCAAGCATTATTTGATAAGCAATAAAGAAGCTATCTATTCTGGGCCCAGAGCTGCTTGTTCAATGCACTCAGGGGGCAGCTCAGCTGTGGAGGTCACTCCACCCCGGCCTGCCTCGCATAAAGTGAAGCCCTCAGCTTCTATACAGGCGCTCTGCCTTGGGACACTCCCTTTCCTGGGTGGCCACTGTCAGCACATAAATCAGGGAGGAAGACAGTGGGGGAAAGAGGGAGATTCAGTCAGAGACACAGGGACGGGACAGAGCAAGAGAAGATTCCAACCAAAAACAAAACAGAAAAACAATGAAAACAAAGCAGAGAGGCCAAGAGTCAGAGTGACGGAGACCAAGAGATCCACAGTGAGTTATCCAGGTCAAAATCCAGTCCCCAGCACCTCTCCAGTGCCCTTCACCTGGGGTCAGAGCAGGCAATTAATTAATTAACTCAGTAAGTCCTTAATTCAATAAACATTTGCTGAGGACTGCTGCTGTCCAGGGATGAGCTAGGTATTTGGCAAGGAGTGGGGGTAGTGAGTGCCCCAAAGTGAGAGGAAAGCAAGGACAAAAGTGATGGCCAGAGTGGTTTGGGCCAGTGGGAAGACTACTTGGTCAGGAGTCAGGGGCTGGATGCAGGAGACCTGGTCAACCATTTTCCCTCTCTAGGTCTCAGTTGCTCAGTCTGTATGCAGAGAGGGTGGGTGAACTAGTTTACTTCCAAGGTTCCTTCCACGTCTGAGATTCTAGGACTCTGTTTATAGGAATGACTCTGAGAAGCTGCTCGGGTGCTGATGCCTAGGGATGGCCCCCTCAGCCATTGCCCAGGACAGGAGTGGGATGAGGCCTCCAGAAGAGCTGGAGGAATCGGGACATCTGGATTCCAGACTTAGCTTTGACATTGTTCTGTGTGTCTTCTGGCAGGTCACAGAACCTCTCTGGACCTCAACCTCATTCACCGCCAAGTGGGTGTGACAATCCCAGACCACCAAGTGAGCATGACAATCCCAGCCAACCTTATGAGAGCTGCATGAATAACAGTGAGAAGGGCAGCAAAAGGGCTCTGAGAAGCACTGGGGATGAAAATGACACCATCTCCCATCTTTGAGCACCTACGATGCACCATACTTTCGAGTGCTCACCTCCACCCATGAGATCATTATTTCCTGTGTTTACAGATGAGGAGTCTTGGGCGCTAGTCCCTGGAAAGCTGAGAATCTCCCTCCGTGGCCCCCTGCAAAACTGCACACAATCGTGAAATGCTGCTGTGACTGCTGGGCTTGGGCAGGCGGTGGGGATAGGGCCCTACCCTCCAATCAGGCCACCTCTTCTTGTGCTTCTCCCAGGATGATGCCTTCCTGCACCAAAGGAACCTCAGAGAAACTCCTATCTCCCAGAAGCCCTTGCTCAACCCAAGCTCCATCTGAGAGCTGGTGGGACTGCTGGCCTAGGGTAGGGGTCCTCAGACTTGAGTGTCCCTCAGCTCACTCCCAGAGTTTCTGGTTCTGCAGGTCTGGGGTGGTGCTGGAGAAGGTGCCTACCTAACATACCTCCAGGTGCTGCTGCTGCTGGTCCAGAGACATGCTTTGAAAACCACTAGCTTAGGGCACTGGGAGATTTAAGCTGGGTGAAGACCAGCAACTCAAGGCATTGATGGCCTCAGGAGAGGCCCCATCACCTCTGGGGCAGCTATGCCCTCAAATGAGACTCCCCTGATCAAGCCAGAGCTGTGGAGTTTGCTGCCTGAAGGCGGGGCAGAATGCCATTAGGAATTGGAGTTGCATGACTTGGCTGTGACCTCGCAGGGTCAGCTGAGGCCAGGCTGGGCCCAGAAGCTGGGTCTCCTGATGCTTAGTGAGGATGAGCACCACTGGGCCTCAGGTCCAACAGCAGGGAAGATCCAGGGTACACGTGGCAGGGTACACGTACACAAGCCTTTAGGCTGGAACACTCCCCCAACCCAAGAAGCCCTTCCTCTTCTTTATTAGTATACCCCTCTCTGGTTCCAACCTGGGGGGATGGAGGAAAGAGAAAGAGGGAGGCCTGCATTCCCAAGTCCCACGTCTGCCACCTCTTGGCTGAGAGACCTTAGGCAGATGATTATCCCTTTCTGGGGCTTGATTTCCTGTCCTGTAAAAGGAAGTAACACTCCCCTCCTCACCCAGGGTGATGAAAATTCAAGATGTGGGCTGGGTGCACTGGCTCATGCCTGTAATCCCAGCACTTCGGGAGGCTGAGGCAGGCAGATCACGAGGTCAGGAGATCGAGACCATCCTGGCCAACATGGTGAAACCCCGTCTCTACTAAAAAAAAAAAATTAGGCGGGCGTGGTGGTGTGCGTTTGTAGTCCCAGCTACTCAGAAGGCCGAGGCCAGGGAATCGCTTGAACCCAGGATGCGGAGATTGCAGTGAGCTGAGATAGTGCCACTGCACTTCAGCCTGGTGACAGAGAGAGACTCTGTCTCAAAAGAAAAAGAAAATTTAACAGATATGAATGTGTTTTACATCACAGAGTCAAGATACTTAAACACTTAAGAACCTAGGCTCTGGAGCCAGACGTGGGATCCAACCCTGGCTTCACTGCTTACCAGCTGTGTGACCTTGGTCAAGTTACTCAACGTCTCTGTGCCTAAGTCTCATCATCAAAGGAGAATTCTAGTAATACCTACTTGATAGGGCTGTCGTGAGGATTTAATGACTTAATGCACTTTAGACAGCATATAGAACAAGGCAGACTACCAATATCCACAATGCACCGTTGGGGGCTAACATGTGATCATGCCCCAGCACCAGGCCCAAGAGCAGTGGGAATTAGTTCTGCACCAAAGGAATGACCCTTTGATGTGGGTCCAGTGTCTGTGGCAGAAGTTCCAGTGCCTATGGCAGAATAATGGGAAGTTCCAGTGCCTATGGCAGAACATTGGGCCTTTTAAAACCTAGCACATGGACAATACCTATTTTGCCCAAAGTAGGGCTGTCTCCAGAAAGAACAGAACCAGAAGAGGTTCTAAAAGCCAACTGGCTATGAGGCCCACAGGCAAATCTGGCCCAATCTATTAGGTGAGACAGGTCACACCACTTGATGAATGACATAGTGAGGATGTGAAAGGGAAGCCATGTACCCGAGGGTACGCAGCTTCTCTGTGGGGGGGACCTGGGTCAGTCCACAATCCCTGCTGCCCTTCCCTGGTGCCTTGTTTCCTGGGCCAATGGTGAGAGCAGGTGTGGAGCAGGCCCTAGTCTTTCTCTCTGCTTTGGATGTCTTGAAATCTGTGATTTTTCCCTGAGGTTTAATAATCATTTTGCCTACATGTAATTTGGGATTGTCTTGGAGTGCATGGAAATAATTATATACACAGAAGGAAAGAGAGGGGGAGAGAGAGAGAGAGTGGAGAAAGAAATGGAACCATAAAATCACAAAATCAGGCAACCTCCAAGCCAGAAGGGACTGCAGGCACTGTTGAATCTACCTGTCTCAATGTGTTTGCTGAGGGGGACAATGAGGCTCAGAGACTGGAAGCAACTGAGCTGGGACCAGAGGGCGAGTCTTGACTCCTGGGCATTGCACCTTAAGACCAAGAATGACTTGCTCTGAAGAGACCAAGAGGGAGCCCTAGAGAGAGAGCAAAGGCAGGACTGAGGGCTATGACAGAACCTGCAGGCCTCGTGCCAGGGGTGTCCCCAACCTCTGTCCTGGTCACAGCCTTAGCACCCCTCACTGAAGAACTGCACCCATCTAGTCTTCCCACTGATAGCAGCTTCCTCCCAGCTCTTGCTCCATGCTGCACCTCGGGAACTTTCCCATCAGCCAACAGGACCACGTTACCCCTCTGCTTCTAGCCCTTCCGTGCTCCCTAAACTCCTAAGCCTCCCAAACATAACTCCCTACCCACCCCCTTTCCTCTCCAGCAAGCAGCCTCCACCCTGCCAGGCCTGCCTCCTCACCACCCCTACACACTCCATCGAGCTCACTTCTGCCTCTGGGCCTCACCTGATGCGCCCTCCCTCCTTTCCTACTCACTCCGTCATCACTTCGAGAAGGAAGCCTTCCCTGATCCCCAGAGGAGGTCAGGTTCCCTATGGAAGGCTCTCAAAGCACCCTGCACCTCTCCCTAAAATGTTACCCAATATTTAACACTGCTACAATTTTGCACCTATATGTTATAATGTGGTTGATATCTGTCTCCCCACTAGACAGTAAACCCCATGAGGAGCAGGACGAGGTCTCTTTGCTCACTGCTACATCCCCAGCTTGGCACAGGGATTGGCACTTTTTGCAAACACAGCCATTGGATGAGTGATGAGTTGAGACAGATGGCTTAATAAAAACTGCTTGGGAGGCTGAGGCAGGAGAATGGCGTGAGCCCAGGAGGCGGGGCTTGCAGTGAGCCGAGATGGCGCCACTACTGCACTCCAGACTGGGTGACAGAGCGAGACTCCGTCTCAAAACAAACAAACAAACAAACAAACAAAAAACTGCTAGGGGCTTGTTTTCTGAGGAAGAGTTCTATAGTCCTGGACAATTCCATATTGCCAGACCCCAACCCTCTCTCCAGCCCTGGCTGAGCCCCCTCTCCAGTGGAAGCTTTGCTGTGTTCCTTAAGGCCCTAGAGCTAGGACTGAGGACCTGTAGTCCCAGAACCAGCATCCTGTACCCCTGGATCTCCCACCACACCCCCCAACCTGCCCTACCTCACCTCCCCTGACAAGCTGCACCTCCTTCCCTCTCTCCCAGCTCCCCAAGGCAGTTGGTTACATAACTGGGGATTCTGCATTATTTATGACCACTGATTATTTTTTAATTCTGTGATTACGTTATTATCTTCCTGGGGGGGCTGTGGAGTTGGAGGGTCAGGGAGCTGACCATGATTCATGGCTCTCATCCTGCAATTTGGCCTAATTGGCCAGGGAGCTTCGGTAAATCTGTCTGGAGGAGGAGAAGGCAAAGGGAAAAGGGAGGAAAGGAAGGCGTGAACAAAAATAATAAGAAAAAAATCCGCGCAATTCTTGCTGAGCTGCGGGTAATGGAGCTGACCCACTTTGGCACAGCTCCGTGGTCCCCAGCCTCTCCTGCTCCAGCTGCTTCCTGGCTGGGCCACATTTATCTCACACTTGCATGGCCTGTGGCTTTCCCTGCCACCTTCAGACAAAGCCCCTTGCCGATGGGACTGCACAATGGAATGGCCAGGTAACAGAATGCCAGGATGCCTGCTTCCTAGGCAAATCCAGTGGGGGGATCCTCCACTGCCACCCCAGGGTGGGGAAAGGTTGTGCCAACCTCTCCATCCTCCTAAGGTGTTTGGGCCAAAGTGGGCAACTATGCCCTTAAGTTATATCCCACCTAAGAGTCACTGATGATGTGGGCGACACTGGTGGTATTAATGCAAGGATCACTATTGGGCCCCCATGTTGAGTGACACCTCGGGGAGGGGAAAACCAAGGACGAGGAAGCCAAGTACCTGCTCAAGATAAGCTTAATACCTGGGGGCTAAGGACGAGGGCCCTTAACCCTGCCCTTGGGAGCTTCTGGTGGGTGGGTAACAGAGGAGCAGTGGGGAGGCAGATTCCCACCCAGAAACATGACCAGCAGATTCCTGGAGAGTGTGTGGGATTCTCACTGAGAACGAATCCAAATTCCGTGCCATGCTGTGCATGGCTCAATGGAATCTGACTCCCTGCTCCCTCTTTGACCTTTCCTCTGCTCTTCTCCTTGTTCACTGCCCTCCAGCTGCTCCGGCTTCCTTACTGAACCTGAATATGCCAAGCACATTTCCTCCCTGAAACCTTGGCACTGGCTGCACCCTCAGCCTGGAATGCTCTTCCCCTAGATAGCCATGTGACTTGTATCCTCACTTCTGTGGGGTCTCTGTTCAAAGGCCACCTTATTGGAGACCCCCTTCCTGCCCCCATCCCTGTCACTCTCTATCCGCTTTCCCCACTGGCAGGGAGTGAGACTGCCGGCTACAGGAGAAACTAAGGGCCAGGATGTGGTCCTGAACTCCCTGGTCATGGCTAAGAAACTGATGTGATTCCAGAAAACAAGGCCGTACGTGGAGCTGAGGAGCAGGCCAGTGCTAGAATAATTCATTAAAAACATCTAACAGATATGGAGTGAGCTTTGTGCCTCTCATTGTGCTAAGTGCTTTATATATGTCTCATTTAATTCTCACAACCACCCTGGGGCAGGGGTAGGGGAGGATGCCTAAAATGTAGTCTCCCCATTTTTGCCGATGGGAAAACAGAAGCACAGAGAGGTAAAGTAACTTTTGCAAGTTCACACAGCTAGGGAGAGGGTGGAGTTCAAATGTGAACTACAGGCATCTAACTGCAGAGCCCATGCTCATAGTCCCTGAGCGGTTCTGCATCTCTAACTTAAGATCTACAGAACTTTGAGGAGCTTAAAGAGCCTGCTGGGACTGGCCCAGCATCCTGGAGTATTGGGGAGCCTGGGAGAGATAAGGGCTAATTAATGATTGACCATCATATCCCTCTGCAGCACAATTTTAGCTTTCAAAGCACTTTTACGGTCCTCACCTCACTTGATCCTTTAAAAGACTTTCCCCACCAATGAGACAGAACTTGCTCATTGCCCAGGGAGCCAGTGGCAGAGCTATAGCAGGGGTTTGTGAGGGCAAGGGAGGTGTGGGAGAGGGAACTCCAACTCCTCTAGGAGTGTGAGAAGGTGTTGACCCCCCGCACTGCATGCCAAGCCCCTAATAAATCCTTGTAAGGTCACCGTGCACTGCAAATCACCACATCCCAATTTCAGAGATGAGCAAACTGAGGCTGAGGGACCTGGGGAGGAAGTGCTTTGGTGTGGCTCATCTTTCAGTGAATTTCAGGCCATATGCTCGAGAGGATGAGGAGGGTCTGCCACAATCAGTGGCATCAGGGGGCTGGGGAAGGGGAGCAGCAGGCAGAGGAGGAAGATGGCCGAGGGGAATAAAGCTGAGCCCTTCCGCTCCGCTGGCCTTGTTCTTTCACCAAGCATCTGTGCAGCCCCCCATCCACAACAGTCTTGTACATGATTCTCATCTCTACTTCTAAGTGCTTGGCCTGAGACAAGAACCCAGCTGGTGGGTTCTAAGATGGTGCTGCCCAGGTCATGGGGTGAGGTGAGGGAACAAGTGAATGCCTCTCAACCTTGAGCCTACCCATGCCCCTGATAAAAAAAAATGTTACACAAAGAGACTGAGGAGAGCCAGGCAGATTCAGCTTTACAGCTCCCTTGGAGAACCAAGAGCCAAGACCACAGGTTCCAGAGAGCAGGGAGGTTCCAACCCTTTTCACCAAACCAGGGTGTGGCACCCCCCTTGGTAACCCCATCTCTGGCAAATCCCATCTCACAGGAATACAGTGATGGCATCTCTTCTTCTGCTTGGGCCTCCCAGAGCTTCACCTGCCTTCCTCCACACTCCCCTCTGCCTGTCACCCTGTGTCTAGACCCTGCCTGGGGGATGAGAGAGTTCTGAGGCTTACCCACTCCCTCAGCTGGGTGCCATTGGCAGCGGGCAGGCAGTGGCATACGGGGTAGGCTCTGGTTGCCGTAGCAACCTGCCAAAGTCTTGGGTGGAGGCACATGGCCTACAGGGTGTGTGGGGGGAGGGGACTCATTTTTCTCTGTCCTGGCTTAGGCCTCTGGGCTGCGTAGCCTATGAACCTGGAGCTCTGCTATTGGAGACATGGGAGTGGGTGAGTGTGAAAGGGAAGGAGAGGGCATCTAAAAGATCTGCAAATAAATTCTAGAGCTATTGCATCACAGATGAGCATAAGGGATCATCTCTGGAAGGCTCCTGTCAAAATGCAAAGAGATCGCCCAGTTGCTCACCTGCTGAAACCCCAGAAAAGGCATCAGGAACCCGAGTTCTAGGCTCACTTCTGCCACTGGTAGGCTGTGTGACCTTGGACAAGCCCCTGTTGCTCTCTGGGCCTCAGTTTCTTCAATAGTAAATGGACAGGGTTGTTCTATGAGATCCCTTCAAGCTCTGGGTGGCTATGCTGGGGGGAGAGGGAACACAGATGCCTGGAAGATGCCCAACTGGGAAAAGGCTGGGAGTTGTATCAAAGTTGACTCCCAGGTTTAGAGTCAATCCTGGCTCTTTGTGGGTACCTGCCAGGGCATAGGTCTCATGTCCCTGGCCAAGACTGAGACTGGACAGTTCCTATGGCCCTGATTTAAAATAAGGTGGGGGCAGGCGGGAAACTGTGGTGCCTTGGACCCAAGAGGTTGGAGGAGGAAGGGTTGCGCAGGAGCATCTGGCATTTGATCTCCAAATTGTACTGTCCAAAGATGTGCAACCCAGACTATGGCCAGCCCAGTCCATGGGCAGAAGCACCACCACCTCAGTCTGCCCAAAGCAACAGTCATTCCCATCTTCTGAGATGGGATTTCCTGGCAGGCTCCACGAGGCTGACCCTGGACAGCTCCTGTCCTGGCATCTCTATGCCCACTCCCTACTCCATTCTGAACACAGTGCCCTTCAAACAGCCCCTCCTCCTCGGCTCTCAGGCCAGGCTGCAATGCCACTCTGTCAGCCTGGAGTTGGTACCTACCATCACCCCACCTCTTCAGCCTTCCTAGAGCCCCTATCCTTCCTGCACAGCTAGTCATGGAGAGCTTGAGCCCATAACTCCAGCTCAATCACTCTCCCTGCTGCCTCTGCAGAGGCCCTCGTTACAAGGAGTTGAAATTTGCCTAAAGCCCACCTGGCTGGTATAATGGCACCCAGCGGGCAAATTCAGGCTAGCAGCTCAGAACGCTGGTCATGCATTTTGGACTCGAACGCAGCCCAGGGGGCAGGGCTGAGGACATGTGTACCTCATTACCCCAGTGATGTGAGAAGCAGTAATTAAACCCGGCTCCACTTAGAAAGACAGAGAGGGACACACACATCCCAGCATTTCTCAGTGGTTTTTCAGCCTTGGCAAAAATATTTAGAACGGTGGGATGGAGACACGCATCCCCTTAGGGAAGATTCCTGCCCCTGCCACAATATGCAAGGAACTCTGTTATCCACTACAGCACCCCCAGACCCATTCTTACCCCAGGACAAAGAGGACATAGGCGGCTTAAATTTTTCCAAGATCAAGGTTTCTCAGTATCTGTGTGATTTCTGGGGATATGCTTTGAGCTGGGCCTCAAGCAGTGGGAATCACCTCAGCAGAACCATCCACACTCTCTCAGGGCCCCTTGTGACCAGGTCAGAGTCTGGGAGACAGATGGTAGGGTCAAGGGTCAGCTTGGGTCCCAGAAGGGTGTCTTCCACTAAGAAGCTGCCGCGGGATTCAGTCCTTACTGGCCATCTTGGCAGCCCTTGGTGCTAACCCAGAGCTCCAGGCCCACTGACATGCTGCTCAAGCAACCTCTACAACACCAAGGCCCCTCCAGCCTCGGGGTCTGATGAGACTTTTAGCAAAGCAGATTTGGGGAAAGGAGAGCAACGAGAAAGAAGGTCCCCAGTAGAGTGACACATGTGCACACAGCTTTGCACACTCCAACATATTTGTGAGTACATTTTTGTGCCAAGCCCGGGAAGGCCGGCTTAGGGTCTGTCTGGTGGCTGCTCATCCCTCACTTACCTCCCTCAGCTCCTTGGCCACCTCCTTGAGCTCGCGAAGGATGCCCTCAAGCTGCCCGATGACCATCTTCATGCGCTGTCGAATCCGCTCCCGCTCACCACCACTGCTGGGGTCGTCACTGGGCTGCCCGAGGTCCGGGGCGCCCCGAATGTTCATCGTTTACCACGTGGCCGCAGGCCTGCCCATACTCCCCCCAGCTGGGCACAGGCTGCGTCTGCCTCCACGGAGCCCCCCACGGCTGGGCAGAGCTCCACATCTTAACGGCCCCCCAGCCCACCCTGGCCCTGGGCGGCCCTCAACCAGCCCCTGCCCCCTGCCACCCCGCCTCCTCTGCCTCTGGGTGGGGAGTGGGACACCCAGAGGGAGACAGAGTCTGGCAGAGGGGGTCAAGGTGAGGACACGGGAGGGCAGGGGGAGGGGCCTTGGATCCCAGGAGTGGCCTCCAGGTCTTGAAGTGCCTGTGGGTATGCAGAGCTGATCTCTGCCTGAGCTTGAACACAGAGGCAGGGGGATGACTCTGCAGGGACTAAGGGTAAGAGATGCCCTTGGGATGGGGGTAGGCAGCAGGGATCCCCTCACAACTCCTAGGCAGTTGCAAAGGCAGAGGTCTCTGGATGCAACAGACACCTGCAGAGGGATGGTGGCCAGGGTCTTCCAGATGTGGAAGGGGCTCCGGATATGGGCAGCTCTGGGGAGGGAGCTGGATTGGAAGAGGGCAGCCCCCTGCGGAGAGAGTGAGCCTGGCGTCAGCCCTCCCAGGCTGCAGCACCAGCCGGCAATGCCGCTGCCTCCCTCCTCTCGCCAGCCTGCACCCTTCCTCGCTGGAGATTTTTTTTTTTTCTTTGTGGGGAGGGGTGGTGGAGGCAGATGGTTTACAGCACAGCCCCTCCTCTAGAGGGAAAGGGAGGGAGCCCCTGCTTTAGAAGCAGAAGTCCTCAGCCTGCTACGGGGCACCCTGGCCGTAGCTCCCGCACCCCTCCATCCCCCCAGCCAGGCCTGCCCAGGCTGGTTCACCAGAGGGCCTCTCTAGTCACCCATCCTCCCTCCTAGCGCCCCCAGGGTGCCCTCGTTCCCAGCGGACCCTCCCTCCCCCAGCCCCGCCTTCCCTGAGAACCCCCACTCCTGGACTCACCGAGGGTGGGGGCACCGGCCTTCCCTCCAAGCAGCGTCGGGGGCCAAGCCCCAAGACGGGGTTGGGGGGCCCCCAAGGCTCCCTAGGGCGGGCTTCTCTCTCTGGACCCTTCGGCTCCTGGCCTCAGGGAGGTCCTCCGAGCCGTGACCGGAGACATCTGGGCGGTGAGGGGGGGGCGGGGCCTCGCGCTCCAGGGAAGGGGCCAGTAAAAATCTTTCTCAAGCCTCTCCAGGCTCGGGGTCGGGAATGAGCGAGGGTCCGGCGGATTCGGGGCTCTGAGGCCACAGGTGACCGGGGCGCGGGGAGGCCGAGGAGACGCCGGGCCGGTCCCAGCGCGTGAGCCAAAGTCGGAGGGCTGGGAGGGCGCCGGGATCCCCTCAGCCCACGCCCGGCATTCCCCGGGCTCTGCACTGTCCGGGATTCGCTCTGTCCAGTCCAGATTGCCCGGATCCGGGCTCCGCCGGGGTCTGCCCTGCCCTACCCAGCCTGGAGTGAGCAGGCACCGCCGGGCGCCCGGGACGCGCTTAGCCGGGACCCAGAACGTCCGCGCCCCGGCACCCGCGGCGTCCGGAGCGGCCGCGAAGGTCCGCTCAGCCCAGCTCCGCGGTCGGCCCTGGGCGAGATCGCTCCAACGGCTCAGTTCACGTTCCGAAAGGTCCGGAATCCGCCGGGTCCCCGAGGAGGGGCGGTGTCAGCCGCGGGGACCCAGTCCTCGCCGGGCCCAGCCGAGAGCGCGCGAAGCCGGGGGCCCTGGCCGGGCTGGGTTCGGCGGCCCGGGCGCAGGCGGGAGCAGCGCCGGGCGGAGGAGAGGAGAGGAGGCGAGAAGAGGCGAGGGGAGGAGGCGCGGCGAGGGGGAAGTGAGGGGAGGGGGCGCGCGTCGGGCCGGGCCGGGCAGGGGCGCGCTGGGCTCGCAGCCTCCGCTGGGCTCCGCTACCTCCCGCGCCCGTTCGCTCTCGGCTCCCCGCCTCGGCAGCCCCCGGGCGCTGGGTCGCCGCCGGTGGGGCAAACAGGCGCCGGGTCGGGGCTGGGCCTCCCTCCGCAGCCTCGCCCTGCCCTGCCCCGCCAGGCTACCGGG
>NC_045439.1:83779098-83793412 GCF_002776525.5 Piliocolobus tephrosceles
GACAGGGAGTGGCTGTGAGAGAAGGAACAGAAAGTGTCTATTTGTCTTGGTACTCAGGAGACCACTGGTGACATGGCAGGGGCAAATGGTTTTGGTGGGTAGAAGGTGACAGGAACCAAACTGTTGGGCATCGAGGACTATGTGCCCAACGGTAAGGAACAGGAGTGAGTACAGATGATATTTTCAAAAATTCAAGTGACAGGGAAGTAGAGATCTTGAACTAGAGGCAGAGGAGGGGTCAAGGAAGGTGGGGCTAGATGGTGGTTTGAGGCTGGCCCGTGGGGGGCTTGAATTCCAGAGACAGTGATGGTATTGTGGGTGCTAATGATGTTCCTTGGTCTCTGAGTTATCTCAGAGGTGTATTCACAGGGGGCTGCTGGAGAGACTGACTCCTACTTCCTTGAGATTCAGCCCAGGGGTTGCCTTTGGAGAACCAGAAGCTGTGAGGGTGGGAATCCGGCTGCCCTGGGTTGGGGAGAGGTTCTCCTGAGGAGGTGGATCCAGAGGGCCCACCAATCACTTAAAAAAAATTGTAGCAAAATACACGTAACATAAAATCTACCATCTTAACCATTCGTAAGTACATAATTCAGTGGCACTGAGTACATTCACATTATTGTGCAACCATCACCACCACCCATCTCCAGAACCTTTTGATCATGCCAAACTGAAACTCTGTGATTAAGAGCTGATAGCAGCCACTATCTATGGAGCACCTACCAGGCACCAGGCACTGGGCCAAGTACTTCCACATGCATTATCTTATTCCATCTCACAGTGACTCTCCATCACCCCTCCCCCCATCAGTCCCTGGCAACCACCATTCTACCTTCTGTCTCTGTGACTCTGACTACTCTAGGTGCCTCATATAAGTGGAATCACACAGGCTCACCAATCACTTTTGTGGAAGTAGTGATGCTAAGGAACAGCCGAGACCAAAAATGGGCTGAGCCTGAAAAAAATGTTTCTAGTCTTAGGTCCAGGGAATCATCTGCCCTCATTTGGGATGAGGGAGTCGTGTTTGAACTGGTAAGGTTAGGAGACAGTGAGCTTGATTGGAGAGGGTGGACTGTGACTGCTTAATACATAATTGATCTCGGGTCTCATTAATAGAAGCGCGGTGTTTTGAAAAAGGGAGGTAACATTTCTTCTGTCATTTGTGTGGATCAAGCCATGCCTAGCACCTCAATTCGTTGGCTGTGTCCATAGGAGGACAGCCAGGTAGAAAAGGGGAGGCGACTGGTGCATATGTTCTATGGAGGATGGTAGGGCTGGTCAGGGCAGGTTAGAGAAGAGGAGACTCAGGAGAAGGGGTCTCTGATTGTAAATCTCCAAAGACCTGCTGCAGGCGAGAGGGAATAGATAGTATCTGGGTGGTGCTCAGTCCTGCCTTCCTTAGTGTTTGGGGATTGATCCATCCTTTCTTCCACCCAACCTCCCTGGCCACCTGCCTAGATGTCCCATCCTTTAGATCTCTGCTTAGTCACCCCCAACTCCCACCCTCTAGGCAGCCTTCCCTAGTGCTTTAGTCTACAGAAAGAAATGGAAGCACTTTTTTTTTTTTTTTTGCCCTTAACCAAATGCTTCCCAGGGCATTCATTTACTGTGCTAGCTGTGTGACCTTGAGCAAGTCACTTAACCTCTCTGAGCAAGGATGGGAGCCCATAAACATTTTAATTCTTTCTTGAATTGGGTCTCTTGTCAAAAAAAGAGTCAGGGGGGATATATTTCACTGTCTCTCTGATTCAGAAAAATCAGGACAATAATAGTATCTATTTTCCAGGGTCATTGTGAGCATGGAATAAAATAATGCATGTGGAAGTACTTGGCCCAGTGCCTGGCACCTGGTAGGTGCTCCATAAATGGTAACTGCTGCTATCAGCTCTTATTCATGGCTTCATGTCTGTAAGCCTTATTTCCTTGTGAGTCTGTGAACTCCTCATGATGCGTCTGTGTGTGTCTGCCCATCTCTCACATGGACCACTGAAGTAGACAGTAGATAGTGATTTTTGCCTCTCTGCCTGTTTTCCACCATCCAGTTCTAGCATTCCTTTTCTTGGGGAAACCCCCTGCTGTCATCACATAATCCTAGTGGGTTGTCAGTTAAAGTGCCCACTACTCCCAGCCATCCCTATCCCTCTGCCACTAAGTAGGCATGTGACCCAGACTGCACCAACCATGGAACCCCATCCTCCAGCAACAGTGATTGGTCCAAGGGGTAGGCACATAACCTAAGCAGGACCAATCAGATTCTTTCCCTGGGATTGATATGTGGATGCCGGGAGGAAGAACCCCTCTTCCTAGTGGGGTGCAAAACTGTATGCTATGGCCCAAACCTGCGGACAAGCCATCTTTCCCACTCAATCTAGAAAGATGAGCAAGGCAGCAGAGAGGAGAGGAATTTAGAGAGCATGCTAGCAGCATTGAGTCCCCATTTTGGTTCTCATGGCCTTCACCCCTGCAGTTCTTTCAGTCCTGTGAGCTGCAACAACATCCTACCCATCTATCAGAGCCAATCAATTCCTCATATTGCTCCAGCTCATTTGGTGGGGTCTCTGTCTTGTGTAACCAATCGGAGCCTGACAGATGCACTCGGGAAATACTAAATGAGCTGACTAAATGATTGACTGAGTAATTGGGTTCCCAGATGGGGTAAGATGTCTCCACATCCTGAAGCCAAAGGGTTGGGACCTGCTGCCCTGTGGCCATGGAGGGGAAGTGGGGGCATTTGGGAGATTATTACATCAGGCTAACTTGGATTTGGGCCCCAGCTTTGCCATTTGCTAGCTGTGTGATCTCAGGCAAGTTACTTGCCCTCTCTGAACTTGAGATCCTTTGTCTACAAAATAGGCAAAGTAATAGTGACTGCCTAGGGTTGCTTTGAGGATGGAATGAGATAAGGAGCAAAAAGCACCAAGCCCAGTGCCTGGGGTGTGGGGGTGAGGGAGCAGGAGTTGGAAGAATGGTAAGAAATGGTAACCGTTTTTACTTAGTCTGCAATCTAGTCTCTCTCATAGCGCAGGACTGAGATTGGCATGCAGCTCAGGAGAGAACGAGGATTCAATCTGCAAGCTGGATTCTCAGAAGCAACGGATCCTGGCACCAGAGAAGCAGTGCCAGGGTGACAGTGGGCATGTTTGGGCTTCAAACAGATAATAGAGACAGTAGAGAGACTAAGAGTAGGCAGTAGAGTTGGAATGATAGGGCTTCAGTGCCAGCTTTTCCATTAACCATGTGACTCATTTAATCTTCCCAAACCTGTTTCCCCTTCTGTAAATACCTTCCTGGTAGCTGTCTGGAGGACTAAATAAAACAGTCCATGTATCATGTTCAGTACAGAGCTTAGTAGGCGTTTGATAAATATTACCTATTATTATTATTGCTATTGGGGGCTTAGGGAAATTTTCTAAACACAAAGGTTGGGATAAGTGGATAGCATCAGAGGCAAACTTTTCATGAGAAAGTCCCCAAATAAAGGAGTTATACAGAATCCTATCTGAATCGCCAAGGAAAGGCCATTTCAGAATGACACGGTGATGTATCTCCTTCTGTGGCTGGACAGTGGTCGGGTTCACACTGGGAAAGCCATGTCTGAGGACATTTCTGTCATCTTGCTGCCCACAACAATCTCCCCAGCTGAGTCAAGTTTCTCAAGAGTTTTCTACACTGACTCCTTCCACTTCCTCACCTCCCACTCACTCTTCAAACCTTGTAACCCGTGCCTGCTGTCACTGCATTGCTGGAATAACCCTCACTGTGCAGGACATTATCCTTGCTAAGACAAGCAGACACTTTTCTTCCCCTATCCAAGGCAGCGACCTTGTGGGACCTGACCCTGCTGAGCTTGTCTTACTTCTGGGTCCCCTCTCCTGTGTGGTCTCATGTCTCCTTTCTCTCCTGATTGCCTTACTGCCTCTCTGGCTGCTGCTTCTCAGTTGGCTTCAAGTGTTCATCTTCTTTCTCTGGCCCCTTATAAGTTGAGTCCTCAGGGCTGGGCATGGTGGCTCATGGCTGTAATCCCAGCACTTTGGGAGGCTGAGCGGGGTGGATCATGGGGTCAAGAGATCGAGACCAGCCTGGCCAACGTGGTGAAACCCCATCTCTACTAAAAATACAAAAACTTAGCTGGGCATGGTGGTGCATGCCTCTAGTCCCAGCTACTCAGGAGACTGAGGCAGGAGAATCACTTGAACCCGGGAGGTGGAGGTTGCAGTGAGCCGAGATTGCACCACTGAATTCCAGCCTGGCGACAGAGTGAGACTCCGTCTTGAAAAAGACAAAAAAATGCTGAGTCCTCAGGATTCTCGTCTAGACTCTCTTCTGACTCTATACACCTTCCCTAAGGGAGCTCTTCCATACCCCCCAAAATTTTTTGACTTCCAATTCACTGTTTCCAGAGGGGACCTTTCCAAAGCTTCAGATCATATTGCCACTTGCCTACTGGACATTTCCATGAGGTTGTCTTGCAGGCACCTCAAACTCAGCATGACCAAGTTGGAACCCATTACCTTTCCTCCAAATGTACCCCCTTTTGCCTACCTAATTTCAGAGAATGTCAACGCTCTCCACCCCTCCATGCATGCACTTGTGATAGCACTAGAGCCGGAGCCAGAGTCAGAGCCACCCTAGAGCCAGAGCTCTTCCACATTTCTTCAGTTACTAAGTCCTGTTGCTTCCACCCACTTTATCTCCCTGTTGATAGCCAGGCTCTTGATTGCACCCATGAGCCCCTGTATTAGCCAGCAGCCTCCTGATGGATCTGCTAACATTCACACTTACCCTATAAAGTCTGCTGTTGCTGTTGCTGGTACCAGCCTTCTGATCTACCCACTTAGGATCATCCACAGCTCTCTGTCTCTATGAGGAAGTCCAGTCTCCCTAGTTTGGTGTCCACATCTTTCCAGGAACCTGCCCTTATCTAGCTTTCCAACCTCATCTCTTTTTATTGCCTCTCGCTCTCTGTGCCTCTGCCATGCTGAGCTGCTTTCAGCTTTTTCCTCGCTACTGCCTTATACCTGCTCTCCTCTTTGCCTGGAATGCTTCTCTCCTCTCTCTTCTTGAGACCAACCCCTAGACCCTCCTGAAATATTCTTCCAGTGTGTGAGATCCCTCCTCTGCACCACCCCAGAGCCCTCGTCCACCACAAGTACAGTGCTTGCCACACTTCCTTGCCATGGTGAATCCAGCTCTCTTCCACAGACCACATGCTGCTGGAGAGCACCTCCATGCCCTTGATATCCAGTAGAGCCAGTCAAAGTCAGTTCCCAAGGTACGTTTTGTAAATATTGAATGACTCTCTCAAATAATTATTTATTTTGCATCTTTGGTAAACGCACTATTTTAAAGATGACCCTAAGATGGAAAAAACTGGAAGGAAGGGGCATGGCACATAGCTCAGAAGTCCCCCAAAAAGTACCCTGAACCTTAATGGCCTTCCCCAGACCTTTAACACTCCAACATCACTTTCTCCAGGGAAGACCTGTATGCAAAGCCCTGCTGTGAGACTTAGACCAAGCATATGCACTCTCTGTGCCTCTGCTTCTTCTTCTGAAAATGGGATGTCGGGGCATTATGGGAAGACAATATTCTGCAGAGTACTTTCAAAGAATCTTCAGTTATCCTGCCACGGCATGGAAGAAGTATGCTGTTATCATTTCTGCCTGCCTTCTGGGGAATTTAGGCTGCCCATTACCCTACTCCCCTTTCTCTTATCCTTAAATATCTCTCTCTCACTTATTCTCTCTCTCTCTGTCTCTCCTGATTCCTTCCCATCAGCATTTAAACTGGCTCTCTAAATTCTTTCGTCTTACAAGTAAGATCCCACTTCCCTCTCCAAGTACTGTCTCGTCTTTCCTCTTTCCACAGCCAAACTCACGCCAAGAGTTGTCCCCATTCCCTGCCTCTCCTTCCCTGGCTCTCACTCATCCCTCTTCCTTGCAATCTGGCATCCGCCTCCACCACTCCCCTGAAAAGTCTTTAAATGCTAAACACACCCGTGACCTCTAAGATGCTCAATCCACAGGACACGTTTGAGCCCTGATCTGACTTGTCTTCTCACCGCATTTGGACAGTCAGCCGCCTGTCCTCTCTTGGCCTCAGGGATGCCCAGCCTTCCTGGATTTCTGCAGGCTGCATGTTCACGGCTGGCTCTCAGCTTCCTCTGCCCACTTTCCACACTGCCCGACTTTGGATGCTGGAGTTGCTCAAGGCTCAGTTCTGGGTCCTTTGCTTTCTCATGTCTCTCTCTGCCTCCTCAGTTGTATATCCTTCTCTGCTGATTGCAGTTACTACCAATATGGCCACGAATCCCAAATCCACATCTCCAGCTCAGATTCTCCAATTCCAGACTCATGGATCCATCTTCATGTCTTCTGAGAAGCTCAGATTCAAAACTGACCTCAGGATAAACTCTTTGCATGGTCTAAATGTGATGTCTCTCAAATATTCATGTGTTGGGACCTAATCCCCAATGTAATAGTATTAAGAGATGGGGCCTTTGGAAAGTCATTAAATCGTGAGGGCTCCACCCTCACAAATGGGATTAGTGCCCTTGGGAGCTGCCTTGCCCCTTTCAGCACGTGAGGATGCAGAAGGTACTATCTGTGGGGAACAGGCCCTCACTAGACACTGAATCTGCTGGCATCTTGATCTTGAATTTCCAGCCTCCAGAACTGTAAGCAATTAATTTCTTTTGTTTATAAATTACCCAGGCTGAGGTATTTTGTTGTAGCAACAGAAATGGACTAAGACACTCTTCTTTCCCATGTTGCCTACCTCAGTCACTCTTACCAGAACTCTGCGAGTCTTCCTTTATACCTTCCTCCCCTCTCTCCTGCCTCAAATCCACTTCCATTTGCTAATTCTCCTCCAGAAGATCCCTCCTGTCTCAATTCTCTGCTGCCACCACCTTTGTCTGAGGCACCTGCATCTCAACCAGGCAATGAAACCCCCAGCCCCCACCATGTGCTCTCCGGTCCTCTTCCATATATTCTTCCCATAGGAGCACAGTATTCTTACAAAACTTGGAGTGTGACAGTCTAACATATCATTCTCCTGCTCCAAACCTCTCATGATTTCACATCTTCCAAGCCCCAAGTTCTCACTACATTCACAAGGCCCTGAGGTCTGGCTCCTGTGGCTCTCTCCTGTGCCCCTCTCTCCTCATTTTCATTGCTGTCTGCCCTTCAGTCACTCCAGCCTGCCTCCACTGCCTTGAATGTGCACACTTTTTGCCTCTTGACTCTTTTTTTCCCCACGTGCTGTTTCCTCTGCCTGGGGCACTCTTGCTCCTTCTTCACCTAGCTAACTTCCACTCACCCTCGAAGACTTGACTTAAATTTCAAGCCTCCAGAAAGCCATCCCCCAGGGAGATGTCCTCCTACCCGTTATTTGTCATGGCGTAACACTTGCATTCCCTGCTAGAATGTATATCCCTTGAAGTGACTCCAATATGAAGTGACTACAGTACAGTTGCTCAATGAATACAGCTGATGAAGTTCAGGGTAGTTAAACAACTTGCTTGAGGTCGCACAGCTCATTAGCAGCAGGTCTCATCTTAAATCCTTTTAGACTAGTTTTCGTGCCTCTGCCATGGGCCACCACCACACACAGATTCTTCTTATCAAAACAGTAATCACACTTTACTGTAGCTGTGTGTTCAATGGCCCGTCTTCCCCACTAAGCCATAAGCTTCTAAAGCAGAGCCCATGCTGTCTTGTTTACTCTTGTGTCCCTCTCTTTTAGCTGTGCATCTGGAGTGTGCTGGGGATGGAGAACTATGAATGCTTGTTGATGGACTCTCTGGTGATGAATCCCCAAGATTTGTTTCCAGGTCTGACTTCCTACCAAGCACCAATCTTATTCCTTAGCCCAGCTATGGATTGTGTTTTCTTTGAATTTTCATTCAAAGTTAACTCTTTGGAAGTAACTTTTACTAAAAAAAAAGAACAAATCAGTGAATAATGGAGGGAAGCACGCAGGAAATAAGACAAAAAGCATAAAATGCAGGATGCTAGAAATGATTGAGGCACAGAAGTTCAGCTCCATATAGAATCTGTGCCAAGACTGGGTGCAGTGGCTCATGCCTGTAATCCCAGCACTCTGGGAGGCCAAGGCGGATGGATCATCTGTGGTCAGGAGTTCAAGACCAGCCTGGCCAAGATGGTGAAACTCATCTCTACTAAAAATACAAAAATTATCCAAATGTGGTGGCGGGCCCCTGTAATCCCAGCTACTCAGGAGGCTGAGGCAGGAGAACCCTTGAACCTGGGAGTGGGAGGTTGCAGTGAGCCGAGATTGCACCACACCACTGCACTCCAACCTGGGTGACAAGAGCGAGACTCCATCTAAAAAAAAAAAAAAGAATCTGTGCCAAATTGTCCACAAGTCACTGTCCCCCCCACCCAATTCTGCCTTTTTGGTTCCTGAACCAATCTCCCTCCCCCAACTCCCAATGCTCCTACCCCATTCTCTGGGCTCAGTCCTGGTTAGCAGATACTTCTCACCCTTTGCAAGGCTTCCTTGGGCAAACTCACTTCCTATTCATGCCCTAGTTGGCAAATCTGGGAAAACACTTCTAAAAGGCTTGGGGTCTGTCTTTGTTTTGTGTTGCTATAACAGAATACCACAGACTGGATAATGTATTTTAAAAAGAAACTTATTTTTCACACTTCTGGAGGCTGGGAAGTCCAATACCAAGGTGCCAGTATCTGTTGAGTCCTTCTTGCTGCGTCATCCCATGGTGGAAAGCAAGAGGTTGAAAGAGGCCAAGAGAGATTGAACTTGAAGCCTCAAGCCCTTATATAATAAGCATGAATCCATTTATGAGGGCAGAGCCCTCATGACCTAAACACCTCCCATTAGTCCCCATTTCCCAACCCTGTTGCACTGGGGACTAAATTTCCAAGACATGCTTTCTGGGGGAGACATGTAAACCACAGCACAGTCCCATCAATGATGGGGAAACAAAGGCCCAGTGAGAGTTAGAAATGGACAATGGAGTTCTGTGTTTATCCCACAGACATGGGTTATGCTGGTACTGGCTGAGCCTGTCTGCACTTTCCCCCAGAGAGCTATGTGACCTTGGCTGGGCTATTTACACCCCTCTGGATATGGAAGGAAAGGAGCAGAGGGCTCAAGGCCAGACTGCTGGGGAGTGAGGGTGGTGGCGGCTGAACTGACTGGGAAGGAAGCCGGCAAGACTGAGGCTGAACTCAGGAGGAAGGGCGGGACAAGGGGGCCAGGGCTGGACAAGAACAGCAGGTTCTTGTCAAACACACAATTTAATTCTGAGGCTGTATTCCTTGTGCCTGGGAGATTTTCAGCTTGCAATAGTGTCATTTACAGATGGATTTGCAGCGGCAAATTACAAGTTTGTAAGCAACAGCTTCTCTGACGCCTTGAAGAAAAAAAAGCCTTATCCCTCTGCAAATTATAAATTCATAACTAACAGTGTTATCCAACTGAATACAAAACAAATTCATTACCAGTTACATTATTCCATTGAATACCAAGTGAATGAACTTCACAGGGTTTTGTGCATATCAGGGACATGTTGGGAGATGGGAACGAAAGAGCACTCCCCCCACAGTGGCCTCTCCTTTTGGTCCTTTCAGGCCCCCTCAAGCTGACCCAGGAGGTGGGCAGAACTGGACAGATGTACACTGCTTGAATTAAAAGGTCATTCACAGTTATGATGGTGATGATGGCGATGGTGATGATGATGGTGCTGGTGGTGTACCAAAACCAATGACCACACTGCGATTATGTGTGTGCCTCTTATATGATTATTAGGATTGCTGTGGTGTCATCTTAAGACACTATCTTGTGAAGGCTTACATGCCTAAGTCCCTGTGAGTGGCAGGACACCCCTGAAAAGGGGGATCACCTCCTGTCGTTCACCATTCAGGAAGATGTGGGTCCTCTGAGCTTCTCATCAGAGTGAGAAGATGGGGCTACATTCAGGCATTGGAGCAGGGATTCCCTGTGTCTCCCCAGAACTTTCCTCTCTTGGGATCATGCTTCAGAGTGCTGAGACATCTAGATAGATGCTTCTGGGTGCTGGGTATCAAGACAGTGCCCACAGTGTGCAAACAGCCTGGGGTCTGTGGGAGAGGACATAGGCCACATTTTGTAGCCCAAATTCTTCACTTCCCTCTGACTTGATGATGTATTCCCCATTTGTGGTCCCTGATATTTACTATTTTTATTTTCTGTTTCTTTTAGAAAATTAGAAGATACAAATAAAACTAACAAATGTATAAGTCATCCCTAATTTTTTTTTTCCACCAGAAAGAACCACTTTGGGGTGGATCAGACCTGAAACTTGGCCCCTTTTCCAATTCTGACAGAAAAATCCTTCATTCAGAAACTCTGAGCATCCAGTAGACTGGACTGAAATTTTGGTGTGGGGGAGAAGAAGAAATGATTCATACTGTAGTGACACAAACAACTTTAATTATTTATTTATATTTTTTGTAGAGATGGGGGTCTCATTATGTTTCCCAGGCTGGTCTCAAACTCTTGGTCTAAAGCAATCCTCCCTCCTCGGCCTCACCAGGCGTTTTTCTTGGCATCTGCCCCATCTCCTCCATGCTAACTTCTTTGGCTTTCCCTTCTCCTCTGATCATCTCACCTTTCTCTTCTGTCTTCCTCAGGAGTAAAAGGAATTCCTCTCTTTGTCTCACGCTTAGTGGTTTGCAATCACCGTATATCCAGCTGACCAAATTTCTTTTTTGTTTTTTCCCAAAGATAGTTTTCTATCTAAGAAGAATTTTGATGCCAGGTGTGAAAATATTTTCACCTTATTCATGAAGACATTTACACTTTTAGAACTAGAGGATAATTTTATAAATGCTGATATAAAACCTGCTTTTGCTCATTAACAATATAGAGTCAGCACATTTTTATGTCAATAGATAAATCTATATTTTCTGTTTTAATGGCTGCATATTAATCCATATAGTTTCTTCAAACAATCTCTCTTTTTTTTTTTGCTATATATTTAGGCTGTTTCCAATGATTGCTGTTATAACATCCACACATCATCTTTGCAAATTTATCTAATTATTGCCTTATGATAACTTCTTAGACATAAGATGTCCAAGAATACACTTTTCAAATATTTTTCTTGTATTATCCAGCTACTCGTCAGGAAGTTCGTGCCAGTTTATACTCTCATCAGTTGTTCAATATTATTGTTCCACTTACTATGAATGCTCTAGCTCTATCTCAGCTGTGTCTTGAGGTGTTAAAGAAAGAGCTCCTAGGGCCAATTTGGTGGCAACAATAGCCAATTAGTGTGAGATTATCCAAAGGATGCAGAATCTTAAGGAGCAAGAATGGGGGCCATGAGGTCCAGCTGCTCCACTCTATGTAGGTTCTTTTATGGCCTCTCTTGAAGGATTTGAAATTGATTGCTTGATTGATTTTATGAAGAAACACATTATTTCCCTCCAAATGATGGTAGTGGTGATGAGTGCATGGTCATGATGATAGCAATGTGTGATCATGACAGTGTGATATCGATGAGGGTATGGACAATGGTGATAACAGGTTAACAGTGGTTCTGATGGTGAGTGCTGTGCCAATGATGGAGATGGTGGTGGTGCTGGTGTTGACAATAGGATGGCATTTATGGTGGTGATGACTTATGATGATGGTAAGAATGGTGATGGTAACTGTGGTGGTAATAGTGAGTTCAGCACTGATGAGGGAGATGGTGGTGGTGGTACTGACAGGAGGGTGGTAGGAATGGTGGTTGTGGTGACAGCCATGTTGTGATGGTGATTATGAAGGTGGTGAGAATGGTGTTGATGACAGTGGTGGTGATGGTAGAAATGGTGGTGTGGCATTGACTGTGGGGTGGTGGTGACAATGGTGAGAAGATGTGACGGTGGTGAGGGACAGTGTGATAGAAGGGGGATGGTGGTTGTTCACGATAGTGGTGAGTGGAGTTGGTGCTGATGGGAAGCCTGGTGCTGATGGCAGTGCTGGGGTGTTGTGTAAATAGAAAGGTGAAAGTGCATAGATGATGGTGAAGGAATGTAATACAGGATTAAAATAGATACAAAGGGAGGGAGAGGTTGTCTTAGGAATGTGAATAAAGGAAGCAGCATGTTCTAGACCTAGAACAGCGAGGAGACCCACTGGCCAGAGGGGATGGTGGGGGAGACGTGCAGTGGGAGTGGGTGCTGGGAAAAGTCCTGGAGGTAGTGAGAGGAATGTGGACTCCAGGAGGGCAGCACAAGGAGGCATTCTGGGTCCTGGGAGGGACAGGCCAGAGCCGGGTGGCCTGCTAGAGAAGAGAAGTGGATGAGGAGCTGGCTGTTGGCCCTCATGCTGGCCTCCAATGGAGGCAGAAGGTGGGCTGGGTCCTCTCCAGTGTGGGCAAGCGTCCCAGGCATGCTGGCAGCATGGAGGAAGAGGGTGTGAAGGGCCTTCAGTAGCTGAGCCAACCTTAGAATGCATGGGCATGGGGAGAGCCCAATCAATACCCTGTGCTCTTGTACCGGCTATACCTGGCAGCTCCTGCTCTCACCTTTGCTTGAGAGGGAGAAGGGTCTGGAGCAGGGACCCAGAGCTCCAACTCCCTTCTCTCCCCCAGTTTCCTGCCTCCCAACAGCTCCCTGAATCTCCAGTAGGCAGTTTTTGTTCAGTAGCATTGCCTGGAGCCCCTTCCCCACCTTTCCAGGTACAGCATGAAGCTGTTTGGTGTGTACACAAAGCTGCAGGATTCACTCTTCCCGGGCGCAGATGCCTGAGAAACTTCAGGGAGGCGGAAGGCGTGTGTCTGAGCAGCCATCATCTGGGCATCAAGGGGTTAATCCATCCCTGAGGGCTGGGCCAGGTCTTTCCCTGGACTGAGCCCTGCCCTCCCGTTCCTCCATAGAAGCCACTGGAGTCAACTAGGAGCTCACTTTGTGGGAGGGAGAAACGTTTTTTCTCTTATTTGAATGGTGCTGGTGACCTCACAGGGTTTCCATGGTGACAAGACCAAGGGAGCCAGGGGGACTTGGTGAATTAGGCCAAACAAACCCACCTCCAAGAGTCTTCTCCCAGACGCTGAACTTGAGGAGGAGGACTCCAGGTAATCAGTGAGCTTGCGGAAGAGGGAAGGCTAGGGGCTGGGGACATGCCAGGCCAGGACCTGCAACAGAAACCGCTGCCCCACCTTTCCTTTCTGTGCCCCACCCCGTCCTGCCTGAAAAGTTCCTTTCCATGAGGGCTTGGTGCTGAGTGTGGCCCTCACAGGGCTGTCTGTGTGGTCACAGAGCACCCATGGGAGGGCAATTCTGACCCCAAGGTAGGAAACAGTGATCGGGTAATTCTAGGCACCAAGGCAGATGAGAAGACCAAGGTGGGTGAGCAGCAGAGTAGAGGCCTGCCTGGGAGTGAATGGAGAAAGCCATGTGAGTCTGGTTGGGAGTGAGAGCCCTGCTCTCTGAAGCTTGACTTTCTCAGGAGCAACTGGGTTCTGGAACTCGGGAACACAAGATCATGGGATCCAAGTGACCAGGGTTTGAAACTAGGTGTAAATAATGCCTGCGCTCTTTGGTTGTGGCCTACATGGGACATCGCTCAATACGTGTTTGTTTCTTTTCTCCTTCCCTTCTTTTCCTCCCCACCACTCAACAGCCACAGCCTCCTCAAGAAGTTTGGAGTCTGAATTGAACTCATTAATTTCCAGCTTCTGGCCAGGCGTGGTGGCTCATGCCTGTAATTCCAGCACTTTGGGAGGCCAAGGCGAGTGGATCACCTGAGGTCAGGAGTTCGTGACAAGCCTGACCAACATGATAAAGCCTTGTCTCTACTAAAAATACAAAAATTAGCTGGACATGGTGGTGGGCACCTGTAATCCCAGCTTCTTGGGAGGCTGAGGCATGAGAATCGCTTGAACTTGGGAGGTGGACGTTGCAGTGAGTGGAGATCCTGCCACTGCCCTCCAGCCGGGGTGACAGTGTGGGACTCCATCTCAAAAAGAAAAAAAAATTCCAGCTTTCAATTATTTGATCCTCACATAATTCAATGTCTACAATATTATACTCCTACATATTGTCCTAAAATTCTACCGTGGAAGCTCCAACCATTGCTTTGCACCAAACCTCCTTGTAAATGGCAACATCTTATCTGGAAGTAATTGTCTGGTTGCCTGGACAAGGGCAATTGTTTGAGTGGATGGGGAGCAAAAAGGGAGGGTAGATGGGGGGCAATGAGTGATGTCTTGTTTGACTTTTGTTTTTTCTTTCCCCTCCCCTCCCTTTCCTTTCTCCTTTCCTTTCCTTTCCTTTCCTTTCCTTTCCTTTCCTTTCCTTTC
>NC_045439.1:83793422-83887107 GCF_002776525.5 Piliocolobus tephrosceles
TCCTTTCCTTTCCTTTCCTTTCCTTTCCTTTCCTTTCCTTTCCTTTCCTTTCCTTTCCTTTCCTTTCCTTTCCTTTCCTCTCCTCTCCTCTCCTCTCCTCTCTTTTCTTTTCTTTTCTTTTCTTTTCTTTTCTTTTCTTTTCTTTTCTTTTCTTTTCTTTTCTTTTCTTTTCTTCTCATGCAGATGGGGCCTGTGAGTGAGGAGGACAAAAAGGAAAGGAGAAATTTGGTTGGGAATCCCAGAGATTGTTCATCATGTGAGAGGAGCCATGCATGCATTTCATACCATACTCACACCATGGATGGAGAAAAAATCAAGCTTTACTTTCTGAGAATGGCCCTGGGGGCACTGCAGCTAGTGCCTGTGCATCTGCAGCCCTGCCGAATGCCTCCAGGTGAATCATGCCACCCCAAGCAAGAAATGGCCCAGTTGCCAGGAGCCTGGAGGCAGAGAACTGAGGAGCCAGCCCCTGACATCAGAATGGAGCTTAAAGGTTGGCTGGGTGTGACTCTTTGCCGTGGACAGGTTCTCTTGCGAAATCTACTTTAATGAATCCAGAGGAGCAATTTGTAATCAGCCCATCAAATGTTCAGCAACACTTAGCTGGAATCTCATTGCTGGACTCTGTGCCCCGCAGTGGATGACAGTTCTCCATCAGGGTCTGCAGTTCTCTACCCTGGACCTGCTGCATCCTGGAGCCCCCAGCAGTCAGGTACTGGCTCTCAGAACTGCCTGCATCCCATTGCCCTGAGCTGCTGTCTGCCAGGGCTGCTGGTAACCAGGCCCACAGGGCTGGATATTCCCCCAACAGGGTAGCTCACAGTCCAAGCCCAATTGTTACCAGCCCAAAAAGATGTTTCAGGATACCCCTTTCCTCCCCGCTTCGCTGCCTTCTGCAGCTCCAGCTGGTGCACCCCATCTTCCTTTCCCCCTCCCTGCTAGGCTGGGCCCCAACAGGAGACCTTGAGGGGCCTGGGCTTATTCTCTGACCTTGAGTACCCTTGAGCTACTGCCTCACTCTATTCCTCACTTTTCTTCTTCTTAAGGTTTCTAATTGGATTTTGCCAGTGTATTTATTTCAAAACTTATCATCTTACTGACCTCGCTCATAGTCTTTTATTAGTTTTCCAGTTGATTCTCTTGAGTTTTCTGGGTAAACAATAATATCACGTACAAATAATGATGGCAATTTCTCCTCCTTTCCAAATGTTGTGTTTCCCTTTGTCTTTTAATGTACTCTTGCCTTGGCTAAAACTTCCAAAACAATGTGAAATAATTGTGATAATAGCAGGCTTTCACATCCCACCCTCACTAAAACATGAATGACCCTGGCTAGGTGTGTTATTGCTAAGAATGATGTTGATGGTTGGTTGCACATAGGTTTTTTTAATTATTATTATGCCGAGGAAATGTTCTTTTATTTTTATTTTACTAAGGGTTTTCAGCTGAGTGGATATTCAGTTCTATCAAATGAGTTTTTGATGTCAGTTAAGATTATCACAAAACTATTTCCTTTCTGGTAATTGACATGATTAATCATAGGGACTGATTTTCTGGTATGTAAATGTCATCACTTCTAACGTAGACATCTGTGAATTGGAGAAGAGATCCATTGCTGGGGAGAATCTAGGTTGGTTGGATCTGTATTGTGCTGAGTCCCATGGATGTGAACTTGTAACTTTTCCCTCGTCACCCCCTAATCCAGGATGGCCTGTCGGGTAGGAGCGCTGTGATGCTTAAGGGCTTGAGCTGGGGCTCTGGAGAGCTGGATGGGGTGTCAGCTTGTCCCAGGGTGATCTTTCTAAAGGCCAGTCTGATCACATGACTCCCTTTAGTGGCTCCCCATTGCCTTCAGCAGGAAACTCGAGCTTCTGTGTGCATTTTCCAGGCCTCTTACAACTGGCCTCTGTCCACACCTCCCCCCCACCCCCCCGGCTTTTAACCCCAATCTCTCCCCTAGAACCATACAGGACCAGAACTCCTGGAAGGTGGCTCCCCCATGTCTCCTGTGCCTTCAGCCCTCTCACTTGGCTGCTCCCTTGCCTGGAATGTCCTTTCCACCTTCCTTCCCAGGCAAGATGTATCAGTCCCTGCTCCTCTGACCTCGCAAAGCTCAGTTACCTGCCTCTTTGCTACTTACCAGGGGGAGGGTAGCTTCTATGTTCACCTCTATCTCTAGAAGCCCCAGGAGGTTGAGGAACAGCCTGATCCACCCCATCTCATCTCCCAGGCCAGTGTCTGCCCCACCGCAAATGTTTCTCAGTCAGCCCTAGGTTAAACGTTTTGTTCACACTCGTGGACCACCTGCTTGACCCACCGCCTGTAACCCGCAGGGTTCGCTGTCCCAGTGGTGGGCACTGAGAGGCCCCAGGCGCAGGCCTCACAGGTGGCTGCAGCCCCCTGGAGCCTCTTTAGAAAATGCAGTCAGCCTTGTTTCCTCCTCAGAAACAACGACTTAGCACAGCGTCCGGGCCCCAGGGGAGAGTGTTACCCCCTCAAAAGCTGCTGCCATTGGAGACACAGTAGAGGAAGCCAAGTGGGCCCAGGAGGGACCAGATGACTCGGGATAGATGGGAGGGAGTGAGCAGGAGAGGCTGTGATAGGCTGCATCCCTTGGGGTTTCTGCACATCCCAGATGCTGGCACCTGCTCTGGGCCTGGGCCTGGCAATAACTCTGTGTCTGGCTCTCCACCGGGCCTTAGGTTCATCCCCTGATTCCTCCAGAGTCTTCTCACCTCACTCTCCATGGGATCCATTTTCAACTCTCTGTGTTCCCCCCAACTACTAGGCAGCCAGCTAGAGTCCTCACCTCTTCAGATAAGCCGATACTGATGAAGCATCCCAAGTCTGAAAATCTGAAACCTGCAATACTCCCAAATTTGAAACTTTTTGAGCGTGGACGTGATGCTCAAAGGAAATGCTCATAAGAGCATTTTGGATTTGAGATTTGCAGATTTGGGATGCTTAACCAGTAACTATTTGTAAATATTCCAAAATCTGAAAAAAAATCCCCAATTGGAAACACTTATGATCCTAAGCATTTTGGATAAGGGATGTTCAACCTGTATCAAATGGAGGGCTGCTTGACTGTTAAGCCTGGGGTGGGACAGGAGCAGCCCAGACCTGCCCCTTCTTTTTTGCTCTCTCCTTCATCCAAGCAATCCTGAGTTACACAACACATTCCTGGCTACAATATAAGAAGAAGTTCGGTGACATGACTTCAAGGGCATCGGAGTTGGGTTGTGGAGTCTGGCAGACCCAGGTTCAAATTCTAGCTCTACCTCTTGCTAACTGTGTGATTTGGGGCAAGTTACTTAGCGTCACTGAGCCCCAGTTTCTTCGTCTGTGAAACAGAGTACCTACCTATGGAGGTGTTGTGAGGATTACATGAAATGACTGACGGACTCTAAAGCACTTAACATAGTGCTTGGAATGTAGTAGGAGTTCAATGGACATTAGCTGTTTTATAAGTTATAGGTCAGCTCAGGCTGAGCCATAGCTGTCGCTTCATGCATGGGCATGCATGGGCAGAGAAACTGAGGCCCAGAGAGGAGCAGGACATCACATTGCTGCGTCCCCTTCATCAGCCTGGGCTGACACCTACTGAGGAGCTCTCTGCTGTAATGGTTTAAATCACAACGAGCCTGACGCATGGAGTCTTGGATCTTGGGCTTGCCTTCTGCACAACCTTGCAGCCTCTTATTTAACAAACCTTTACATTGCACTAAATGCCAGGCACAGTTATAAGCCCTTTATATGTATAATAACAATATTATGCATATTAACCTTAATCCTTCTAGCAAACCTGTGAGAGAGATACTATCAATATCCCCATTTTACAGATGAGGGAATGGAACAGTTCGAGGGCTTGCTTGCCTAAGGTCACACGGCTAGCAGGTGGGAGGGCCACTCTTCACCAGCAAGGATGCCACTGACAAGGTTTCCACCCTGAGGTGAACACAGCCTGGGCTCTGCGGTGTGATCACCGCAGGGTGATCTGGGGTGTCTGGAGCACCTGAAGCCTGTCTTCTCCCTGCACCTTGATGCTCGGGTGGAGGAGGCATTTTGGAGGGGACTTGGTGGCCTGTGACTGGGCACAGTGGGAGCATCTGCTTTGTCCTATTAATGCCATTCACTAGATGCCACATCTCAGGCCACAGCAGGTATTTCCCTCGAGAGAGGACAGTGAAAACTTGGAACAGAAGAGCTTTTTATTATTCAGAATAACTGCACTATTTAATTTACTATTAATAATAGCTCTTGAGTCAACCTTCTCCTGAAGAGAAGTGAGAACTGAAAGGATGTCCTTCTCTTTTCTCCCCTCCTCCCTCCTTTTCTGCCTCCTTACTTCAGAATGCTGTGAACTCAGTCACGAATGATTGAGCTGTTTTGGGGGTAGGAGTGGGAGAAATGGAGGCCCAGCTCATGCAGTGAGCCTGGTTACTCCTCCTCCCTGCAGAGCCTTGCTCTGCTGCTCCTCAGAGGTCCCTGGAGGCCACGACCCATCTGCTGTCAGATCCCTCGGGGTGAGTATGACCCTGTCCTCCTAGGCTGGGCTGGAGGCTAGAGGCCAGGAGGCTGCTTCAGCTGCAGCAAAGGGAAGGCTGCACTCAGCAATCCTTGCCCTACTTGTCCCGAAGGCAGCAGTGTGTGTGCTGAAATAAGAAGGCAGGAATCCCTTCAGAGACCCATCTTCTGCCCTCTGCCTCCAGTGAAGGACTCAGTGTAAGAAGAAGCACGTCCAGAGGGGACTAGAGCCAGGAGTGAGACATGAACCCAAGCTATGGGAGGATTTGACTTAGAGTTCAGAAGAGTTGGGGGACCAATAACTGCTTTCAAAGAACCATAGGGATTTGGTTCTTCATCCACAAGCCCTCACCGAGGGCCTACTCTTCCAGGTGCTGGGAACATGCGAAGCTCCCAGAGGGGCAGAGGCAATGAGATATAACTAATGCCACTGTAAGGCAGTGCTCCAAGGGCGGGACCACCATGTCCGGTGGAAGTCGTAGGAGGTGAGGACTTGGCTTGCTTGATTCAGAGCTAGATGGGCCTCCTGGCTCCCTGAGGCAAGGGATACCGATGGTCTTCTAGGGTTGACTTTAGCCTTTGGGCGTTTATTCAGCATGTCACCCACGCTCCTGGCACCAACGTCCTTGACTCTGCCTTCTGTATTGGGGCCCTCTGGGATCTCAGGTGTGTCAGGTGGCCCACTGGGGCTGACCTTCCAGAAGATAGAGCCCTGTTTCAACTCTTTCTCCTAATACCCAACTGTGCAGAGCTAGAGGACAGTGGCTGTCCCCACAAAGGTCTCTCACGGCTGCAGACCAGCATCCTGTCCACCTCCTCTCACCCCTGGGACATAGCCAACCAGCCTGCTCTCTTCTTGTCAACCTCCTCACAACCTGCCCCTCTGTAGAGTGGACTGAATCCTAGATATCCTTAGGTGATTGAAGAGCGCTTTCTCACACTCTGCTGTGGGGTGGTTTCCGTCTGGCTTTCCGAACGTGCCAGAGCCGGGTTCCACATACCTGCATGCACATACACTCCTAAGCACACACGCTGCCTCCACGCATCCCAGCTCTCATTGTGAGGGCCCCATTCTTTATTCAAGGAGCGGTCTCGGGTGTCTGAATGGATGCTTGAAGGCTCCGTCTTTGCAATTAACACGCTGCTGCAGTATTATTAGCCTCTGATAGGCAGGTCTGCCTTTGCCAGAGACTATAAATATGCGGGGCCAATGACTCAGCAAATCTGTTGCTATTTTTCTTGCAGGTCCGTGTGGATCTGTGTCTGTGTACACCATGGCCCCATCTCCCAGCAGCTCCCATGGCTTGTATCCATGGAAACGCAGTCCTCCCCAACTATGGTTCTCTGCTGACAAACCCTGGGAGTCTCCCCAGCCCCCTACCCACCTCAGAGAGGGAGCGTGGACCACACAGGCTCCAGGCAGCAGGAGGGCGGCACTGTGGAGGAGGTGGCCACTTTCTCAGTTGCTTCGAAGGGCCAGGCAAGGCCAGGCCTCCAAGACCTTCCTCCGTGGGTCTGTGGTCAAGGCCTTGTCACTTGCTTAAGGGAAGCAGCCTGATGAGAGAGCCCTCACTGAGTTCCTGGGCCCTGGTGGGATGAAGTTGGCAGGGCAGTCCCTGAGGGCTGTTGGCAGTGTGGCAGGGGAGGCGGGGAGGGGTTGCTGCCCTCACCAGTGGGGAGCACTAGCACTTGGGAGAGGGAGGCTGGGGAGTAGGGAGAGGGCCAGTGGCAGTGAGGTGAGGGAAGGGAATGTGCAACGTGGGATTAAATCTTGGAGCCTTGGCTGGGCGCCATGACTCACGCCTGTAATCCCAGCACTTTGGGAGGCCAAGGTGGGCGGATCACCTGAGGTCAGGAGTTCAAGACCAGCTGGACCAACATTGAGAAACCCTGTCTCTACTAAAAATACAAAAAAATTTAGCCAGGCATGGTGGCACATACCAGTAATCCCAGCTACTCGGCAGGCTGAGGCAGGAGAATCACTTGAACCTGGGAGGCACAGGTTGCA
This sequence comes from Piliocolobus tephrosceles, assembly GCF_002776525.5. Classification (NCBI taxonomy): domain Eukaryota; kingdom Metazoa; phylum Chordata; class Mammalia; order Primates; family Cercopithecidae; genus Piliocolobus; species Piliocolobus tephrosceles. The sequence continues at coordinate 83,799,958 of NC_045439.1, forward strand.
GTGAGCCGAGATCACGCCATTGCACTCCAGCCTGGGCAACAAGAGCGAAACTCTGTCTCAAAAAAAAAAAAAAAAAAAAAACTTACTCAAATAAGCTGTGGGATAGAGGAAAGAGCACGACTTTGGAGTCCCTTCCTCTGTCCCTCTTTTTCTTCCACAAACATTCACATTTGCTTCTTCTGGACCAGGCTCTATGCTGGGTGTGAAGACCCAGAGATGTTTCAGAATTAGACTCTTTCTCCTAGATGACCCACAGTCTCGGGAGAGAAGACAGATTCTTCAAGTCAGAGAGCTCAGGAGTCCTGAAGGTCAGGACGGATGTCTGTATCGGAGCAGTGGGGCACAGAAAGGTGGTCAGAGAGGCCTCCTAGGGAGCTGCAGCCCATGGGGCAGGCCAGGAAGATGAGGCAGGGTTGGGGACTGGCAGGAGGTGAGAGAGGGCAGCGCTGGGAGCCGGTGGGTGAGAGACTCATGCACTGGAATTCTAACTCTGACTCCTGTTGGCAGTGCTCCCTGTGGAAAGCCACCTAAGGTCTCTGGCATGGAAAATGGGAAATGGCAATATCTACCTCACAGCCTGGATGAGGATTAAATAAAACATCTGGCCCCTCATGCAGCATTTATTGTATTCATTCTATGCTGGGACTGTCCCATGCCTTTTGCTTTCCTCCTTGCAGGGATGAGGGAGCTGGGCCAGATGATGTCTAGAGCCTCTGACATTCCCTGTCCTCAGTTTCCCCATTTTTGAAATAGGGAGAAGAATCTTCCAACAGGCTCCAGAAGGGAAGGAATGGATGGTGGAATCAACAGATATTTACTAAGAGCAGCTTGGGACAGGGCACAGTGACTCATGCCCGTAATCCAAGCACTTTGGGAGGCCGAGGTGGGAGGATCGCTTGAGTCCTGGAGTTCAAGACCAGCCTGGGCAAGAGTAATCAAAAAATCAAAACACCGGGTATGGTGGCATGTGCCTGTAATCCTAGCTACTTGGGAGGCTGAGGTGGGAGGGTGCTTGAGCCTGGGAGGTCAAGGGTGCAGTGAGCCCAGTGAGCCATGATTGCACTACTGCACTCCAGCCTGGGTGACAGAGCGAGACCCTGTATGTTCAAAAAAAAAGAAATATAAAAAAAAGAAAAAGAAAAAGAAAAAAGCAGCTTGCTTTTCCCCAGCTTAGGGAAAGCAGAAGCCAGACAGATGTCACCACTGCTACCTCTATGGGATGTGGGGGAGCAGGACACCCAGCACTCCCAATGTGGCTGGAGAGGCCCAGTGAGGTCTGCAGCCATGGAACAGCGGCTCTGGGTGTCTCGTGTCACTGCTCTGCTGCTTTCTCCCTTCCTGTGTCTTGTGTGTCTTGGGTAAGAAAGGACTTGCTCAAGGCCCTGGGATCTGAGTTCTAAGGACCATCTTGCCCACCAGGGACCTTCAGACCCTTAAATCCTTGTACTCAAAGCCCTAGGGAGGCTGATCTGAATTTATTAACACCGCTTTGTCATATTGTAGTGAAATCTCACACTGAGCTTCTGAGGTAACCACTATTGCCCTCTCCATTTTGCAGGTGAGGAAACTGGGGCTCGGAGAGTTTAGGGACTGGCCTAAAGTCACCAAGATGCCATGGCAAGACCAGGATTTCAATCCAGGTCGGCGTGTCTCCAGCCCCATGTTCTTTCTGGGGTTCTGCACCCACCCTCCGGAACTCTGGTAAACCTCCTGAATCCATCAGGAAAGTAAAGGAGATATAAATAGCACGTGGGATTGTGAAGTGAAAAAAGCAAGTTGCAGAACAATACCTACAGGATTATTGCAGTCATGTAAAAGAACTACTTGAAACGATGCATCTATATAATGAGATAAATGCACAGAAGCAGGTCTGGAGGGAGGTCTATCCTGGGTTGAACGGTATTCCCCTCTGGGTAGAGGAGTTCAATATATTTCAGAATTGGTTAAGATTTTATTACAATGAGAATGTATTTATGTACTATTTTTGCAATAACAACCTCCCTCTCCCATGAGGCAGGAGATGGAGTGACCCATCTCCTTATGACATGAGCCATGTAAGGGCTGGGGCAGGTGGTGACCTGCAGGGGAATGTAGGCTCATGGGAACTTTGGAGACAGAATGGCAGGTTTATGTCAGAACTCTCTGCATGCTTTTCTTGTCTTTTAACAGCCTGGAGAGAAACTCCTTCAGTTATTTTATAGTGAGGAACCCTTGGCCGGGCGCGGTGGCTCACGCCTGTAATCCCAGCATTTTGGGAGGCTGAGGTGGGTGGATCATTTGAGGTCAGGAGTTCGAGACCAGTGTGGCCAGCATGGTGAAACTCTGCCTATCCTAAAAATTCAAAAATTAGCTGGGCATGGTGGCACATGCCTATAATACCAGTTGCTCAGGAGGCGGAGGCAAGAGAATTGCTTGAACCCAGGAGGCGGAGGTTGCAGTGAGCTGAGATCTCGCCACTGCACTCTAACCTGGGGAACAGAGTAAGATTCTGTCTCACAAAAAAAAAAAAAAAAAAGAAAAGAAAGAAAGAAAGAAAAAGAAAAAGAAAAAGAAAAAGAAAAAACATGAGAAACGCTTAAATCTAGATAGCCTCAGCCCAAGGTCAGAGAGCTTCCTTGCCATGGATTGGTTGCTTAGTAACTTGCTTTATCTTGAAGACAGGCCTGGCTTTGACTTTATACAGTTAGTTGCAGATTCTTTGAACCTCAGTTTTCCTATCTGTAAAATGGGATTGATATACCTACTTTGAAGAGTGTTTATGACGGTTCAGCGAGGTCAGGTTTGCTAAGTGGCCATCACGGGACAGAGGTTCTTTTCAACATCTTTTCCCAACTCTCTTTTCTCTTCCCTTTCTTTGTCTGAGGAATGCCACTCTAGACTCAGCATGGTGCAGATGAGACATAGGCCTTGGTGTGAATCAGGCCTTGGCCGTGTCAATTCTTGGCATCTAACACTGAGGACATATTAGATGTCGGGAATCATGCTAAGGGCCATACACACAACTCCCTTAATCCAAATCTTGCTGCCTACCATAGAGGTGGGCACCACCTATTATTATTCCCGCTTTACAGATGTGGGAATTGGGATATTAACATCACCCTGGCCTCATAAAATGACTTAGAAAGAATTTCTTCTTTTTCTGTTATCTGGAGGAGTTTGTATAATAAGGTTTGTTTATTTACTCTTAAATATTCACAAGAATTCACCAGGAAAATCATCTAGGCTTGGAGTTTTCTCTGTGAAAAGAGTTTGACTATAAATTCAATTTCTTTAGGAGTTCTAGAAGCAGTCCTATTCCTCTGCCCCTGCCTCCTCCTTAATCCTCAGTTCCCAAATCTGAGTCCTGGAGGAGATGATTATAATTGCAGGCCCTGCAAGGTACCCCCAGCTTTATTGTACCCATGTGGACAATGACTCTCCTTCTGGCCTTGACCCTCGTCCTCATTGAATGGCAGGGCAGAGTGGGGTTGGGGAGGAGGCAGAATGCCAAGAATGAGATCTGACTTTGCTATCTTGGCTCCAAGCTTGCATCTCTCCCTGCTCTGGTAAGCTGTAAGAACAAGGCTTGTGGTTGGAGGACCCATCCCTGAGGCCAACCTTCTGGGACTGTTTGTGATGATCCACTATGCAAGGTGCACTAGGCCCTGTGACAACTTGGCACAGCAGAGCTGCTCCACCTGGCACTGGGATCTCTAGGAGAAGCTCAATAAACCTAGAATGAATGAATGAGCAAGTGAACAATGACTCACCGAATGACTGAAACACCTGCTGTAGGTACCAAGTTTAGAAAGGTAAAAAGACACTTCATCTGGTGCAAGGCAGACACAGGGACACATGGTCCATGACATCTTTGGTGACAAATGCAGTGCTACAGGTGGCATGTGGTATTGTAGGGGTACAAGGGAAAATGTCTAACCCATCCTGAGGGTGGGTGATGGGGTGGCAGGGGCTTTTTGGAAGAGGGGACACAGGCTGAGTCTTGAAAGACACCTAGGAGATAGTCAGGAAGCTGGTGGAGCTGGGAGAGAGCATGGGGTAAGAAAAGCAGGGCACTTCCACAGAAGCGGAAGACACTGCATGATCCCTGAGCTCGGTCTATTAGAGAAGCTACTGGTCACTCAAAAGTTGGCCTCATTTCCGGGTCATTTCTTGCTCCAAAGGATCCTGGACTCACAGTGCATGGAAGTGCAGTGCTCTGACCTTTCCTGCCAATACCAAGGTCAGGGGAAAGAGATCCCTTTCCACCTGAGCTCAGCATTTCTATCTGGAGGAGGATGGTAAAATAATTAAGGATGCATTTGGCAGTGAGTAAGAGAGAACCTAATAAACAGTGTCCTAACTGTTTATTAGGGTGTGGTGGGGTCAGGAAAGTATTTATTCTGTACAAGAAATTCGGGGATGGGCAGTCTGGGGCCACCAGGCCGTCAAGGCTCCAGTCTCCTCTCATTGTCCCTTCCACCAACCTTAGTGTGAAAGCTTTTGTCTTCATGCTTGTTGCCTCATAATTGCAAGATGGCTGCAGCAACTGCACACCCAGGTCCAACTTCCAGGCAGAAAGAAGATGGAAAGGCTGAGGGGAATGCCAGTTCTGTACCTTTTAGAAAGAATGTCCTGAAGCCCTAGCCAATGACTTCACTCCTATCTCATTGACCAGAAGTGGGTCCCATGGCCATCTCTAGACCAGTCACTGGAAGGTGGCTGGGGAAAAAAGGGTGTGGAGAGGCTTGGGTCAACCAGCCAGCAGCATCTGCCATAGGTGGTCACCCTATAGCAGAGGCAGGGGGGAAGCTGGCCACTCCAGAAAGGCCTCCCTTCAACAGTCATGCAACAAATGCTAACCATTGCCCCCACTGTGCCCAGCAACTTGGGTCCTGGAGCCCAGTAGAGGAAGTGAGCTTTCAACACAAGGCCAGGCAGAAAGGAGAGCAAGACACCAAAGCAGAGAGTCCCTCCTTGGGTGGGAGCATCAGAGGGTCCCGAGCCTGCCAAGGCCTTTTCTTGCCTTTGAAGAAAAGAAGATTAAATAGGACCAGCCTCAAAACCCCAGCAGAAAGGACCTGGCCTCTTTATCTGACTGACTGATGAAGTGGTTTCCTCTGGGGGTTGAAGGAAGGTGTGCAGATAAGTGTGAGTAGTGCAGCTATGCCACGATCATTCAGGAAGAATTGGGGTGGTGTGGGGGTGGGGAGAGGTCACTGCTGTGCCATCAATGTCAGCCTCACACGGTATTGCAGAGCCCAGGCCCGTCCCCTACTCCTCCCATTTCACTGATGTAACCTGACATAGCCTTCCCCTTGGAGGCCTGAGCCCAAGAAGTTACCTTCTGATGTTACCACCCAGCAAGGTCGTTCAGGCCTTCTTGAGCTTGCCTCGTGATTCCGGCAACTAATTTCAGAGCAGATCGCTCTGGGTCTAGTAGGAAATGCCCAGGGCTGGGCATCAGAAGGCCTGTGTGACCTTGGGCAAGTCAGCCAACCTCTCTGAGCCTTTACTGACACCTTGTGGCAGCTTCTGCCCAAAACCAAAGTGCTTGGGTGAAAATAAAAACCTGTATTTTTCCCTTCCACTACTCCCCTGCCACTATGCCCTGGTCTGAGTCACATCACCACAGAAGGGTAGCCTTCCAACACACCTCCCCATCCCACCGCTCCAGCCACCTTCCTGGAAGAATCAGTGAAAAGATTTCCCAGGGAAGCAGTTGCGGCTCAGTCCTCCAGTCTCCAGTTGCAGGTCTCAGAACTCAGTCCTGCACAGCACTAGTACTTTCATCAGCTCCAAGATGAGGACATGATGGACACGTGCTTATCACATGATGTCAGAAAATCTCCAGAGGCCAGGCATTGGTGTTTCACACCTGTAAGCTTTGGGAGGCCAAGGTGGGAGGAGTGCTTGAGGCCAGGAGTTCAAGACCAGCCTGAACAACATGGTGAGATGAGACCTCATCTCTACAAAAAATTTAAAAATTAGCTAGGCGTGGTGGCACATGCTTGTGGTCCTAGTTACTTGGGATGATCGCCTGAGCCCCAGAGGTCGAGTCTGCAGTGAGCTGTGAAAATGCCACTGCACTCCAGCCTGGGTGACAGAGCAAGACCCCGTCTCAAAAAAAAAAGAAAAGAAAATCTTCCGAAGGGAAAAGTCCACAGCCTCTCCTAGATTACTGCTTGGTCATGTGTTTGTGTGTGTGTGTCTGTGCACAGGTATGCTCACATCTGTGTACACATACACCTGTGTGTGTGTTTTGTCATGGACCTGGGGAACTTCTTGCCAGGCTCCTGCAATGGGATGGTTTCAACCGAAGCTCTAGCTGGGACAGGGCCCCTCGGTTTTGGCTTTTGAGATGAATGCCCCAACCTCGTTAGTTATCAGTGCTCGGTTTTCTTGGCTTCCTTTCCTGCCCCATCTACACCCTCCGTCTTGCAATCCCACCATCCAAACCTGCTCCAAACCAGAGGTTAAAATGGATTTAATAAAACCACACCTAGAGGCAGCTGTTCATGGCTAATAAGGGTGCCTAGAGTGGATGGACAGGTTGGGAAGGGCCTTCCAGGCCTAGCGCCAAGTACTATTGGTGGAATTTCAAACCAGGTCTCTGTGGCTAAAACATTTTCTCTTCCAGACTACTGGTCTGACCCAGTGGCACGAGGAAGCAGTTTTGGGCAGGAGGGAAAAGCTGTCCTGAGCTATCCACACCTCCACCCAGCCATCTGGGAATTCTGGGGTAGGGTATGATCTGTGGATGTGGCTTGGAGACTTGGCGTGGACCTGCAGTGGTCAGCTGGCTCCACTCCATCAAGAAGATTAAGAGGTAATTGAGCAGCTGCTCTGGATGAGGCAGTTGCTGCTTAAAAGTTGGAGGTTGGCCTGAAACCCTCCCATTAAATGTGCTTGTCCCTGGGATTCAAGAGCTCTCTTCAAAAGGCAGGGAGCCCAACCAGGCCCTCCTATGGCTGGAGGAAACCAGTAGCAACCCAGAGCAGATGGGGCAACTGAGGCTCAGAGAGGAGTAGCTGACTCCCACTATACCAGGTTGAGTGTCATGGCAGCCTGCTGCCTGAGGTTGGGTGGTATGGCCAAAGGTGGCTCTGGGCCAGAATCCTTCCTGCTGGGCTCCAGGAACTTCCTCTCCTGTTGGATCAGAGCTAGGAGTACAGGCTTTTGGAGCGAGGGGTCAGACCACCCTACTGGCACTGCTATATTCTAGCTTCTTCTCCCCACCCTACGACACTGTCCCTAAGGCATGTTTCCATTACTTTTGTGCTCTGAAACATTCAATGGCTCCCTATCACCTCCAGGGGCTGCTGCAACCTTCCCTGCTGGCCCTCTCCCCACATCACCAGCCTCACTCTGTCTGGACTGCCTGCCACTCTCAGCACCCACCTGCCCTCTGCCCTCTCCTCCATCTCCACTATGGCCTTCCTGCCATCCTCCCATCCCTCAAAAGCCATTTCTCCAGGAAGCCTTCCTGTCTCGGAAAAAATGAGGGAATAGCAAGATGCTGCCTCCAAAGGGTTGTGGTGAGGCTGTCACCAATGAAACAATGGATACCCAGGGCACATCACAGTGCCTCTTATACAATGAGTATTCCAACAAAGGGAGCTGGGTCAATTTCATCATCATCATCATTGATGTGTTTTGGCTATGTCCCCACCCAATTCTCATCTTGAATTGTAGGTCCCATAATCCTCGTGTGTCTTGGAAGGGACCAGGTGGAGATAATTGAACCAGGGGGCGCCGTTTCCCCATCCTGTTCTTGTGATAGTGAGTTAGTTCTCATAAGATCTGATGGTTTTATAAGAGGCTTCCTCCTTTACTGGGCACTGATTCTTCTCTCTCCTGATGCCATGTGAAGAAGGTCATATTTGCTTCCCCTTCTGCCATGATTGTAAGTTTCCTGAAGCCTCCCCAGCCATGCTGAACTGTGAGTAAATTAAACCTCTTTCCTTTATAAATTACTCAGTCTCAGGTATGCCTTTATTAGCAGTGCAAGAATGGACTAATACAATCACCATCTTCAACCACTCTTCCTCCTCCTTTCTGTGGAATAAGAAGGGGATAATAAGAGGGACTCTGTGGTTCCTTCTTCTGAGCTGTCAGAGCCTCCTTGGTCCCTGTCCTGTGCTCCGTTTAGTTAGAGGAGCAACGTGTGGGCAAGCGCCCATTCCCTCAGACTCCTCCATGGCTGGGTCCTGAACCCCTGAACTCCAGGTCCCAGGACAACAGTGCTCACACTTTTGAATCTCAGGACAGCCTGAGTTGCTAGGCTTTCTTCCTCAGCCCTGGAGAGCACTAATGGTGTCTTTCAAACCTGGTCTCCTGGATGTGTGAGCCTGATTGGGTGGGGACCCGCCCTGGGCCTGGTGAGAGCTCTCATTACCTTCCTTCCATGCCAGCTAGGCCTTGTGGTGAAGCCAGCCCTCAGTCTTTGATGGAAGGAAGGCTTAATTACCCCCTCAGGCAGAGGGAGAGGATAATGATGAGCAGATGAAAAGCCTGGGGAGGCTGCTCCTTCAAGAGCCCCCCACCTCTTAGCACCCAGGCTGCCCCTGGCCCCACCTTCATCCTCTTTGGCCTCAGGTTACGACCTTGCACCCTGGTCTGCAGAGGGCCCCAGCACCCATGGCCCTTGTGTGATTCACAGATCACAGGGATTACCTTGGATCCTCTCTACCACAGTGCCTGAAATCTCATTAGCACTCCTATTGGGGTCACACCAAGCACTCCTACCCGATATAGAAAGAATGGTTAGAATTTTTCACACCACACTGGAATCCTGGAACAGTGTGGATAAGGAAGCCAGACGTGAAGGCTTCTGGTTTGTATGAAACCTGAAATTTGTGATGGAATGGGAAGCAAAGGACAAATTTCACAGAAGGAAGCCAGTGGAAGGGGTCATAGGCCTGCCTCCTCATGGGGCTTGGCTGGGAATTTGTGCTTGGGACCACATGGCTGGGCTTGGAGACTCTCTTCCCTCCATTGCAGAGCAACTGAAGGGCTTGGTGTGTTCTTGGCTCTCAGTAGGCAGGGAGGAGGGGACGAGGAGGTGTCAAGTGTGCCTGGGCAACAGTGACAAAGGATGAGGGACAGTAGTTGGGCAGACAAGTAAAGATCATTCTTGCAGGGCAGGCCCAGGATCCTGGGTTCTTTCTTGTGGGGGGCACAGGGTGCTGTGGGTAGAACTAGGGTGTTTTGTCTTCCTGTTCCCTAACTCCTGGGCCATCCCTTGGAAATGCCACTGTGCTCAGCCCAACAGGGAAACCCTGAGGGCTCTGGCCCCACAGCTGCATACGAGGCTTGCAGGGTGCTTAGCTTGAATGCCAGTCTGTCCTCCCTGGCGTGGGCACCTCTAGAGCAGGACTGGTGGAGAGGGGCCTGAGGAAAGTACTTCTGTCTGGACTAGCACCTGCCCCGGTCATGGTCCCCCAAACTCCCCATTAGTGCTAGTTCTTCCCAAAGAGGCCTCAGAGGGGCAGGTAGGTGCTGGGGGGCACTGTCATTGACTGATTTTAGGGTCCTGGGCCAGTTACTTTACTGTTCTAAGACCTAGTTGCTGCATCTGTAAAATGGGGATGTATTGAAATACAACAGTATTTCAAGGTTGTAGTGAGGACTAAAAAAACAGTGTATGTAAAATGCTCAGCATAATGCCTGGCATGGGGCAAATGCTCCCCACTGTTAGCTGTTATTATAGTTATTATTATTCATCCCACTGGGCAACGTTTCTCAACCTTTTTACATTCCAGGCTCACTTTTGATTGATAAGCATACAAACTTCATACTCCTCCCATTAATAGCATAGGATTTAAAACGTCAAAGAAATAAAAGGTTGAGGCAAAAAACAAATCAAAGCACTTATTATATGGAATATGCTTTTTCAGATGACAGCGCAACCCCCGACCACACACACACACAATTGAGGCTCACTACAGGGATAGGAACTGGGAGGACTGGCAGCCCCCCTCTGAGAGGCTTCAGGGTGGAGGGCCAGGAGCACAGGGTGGGCTCCGGTGGGTGTCTCTCCTCCCTCGCTGGCCCACAGTGGCCTCTGGATCCCAGCCCAGCCTCCCAGCTCTGGCAACAAGGACTTTGAGGGAACAGAGGAAGCTCTTTGGAATACAAATACCTTTGGACCCTGCGGTCTCAGCCGGCGCCCTATTCTCATGCTGATACAGAGAGAGTTTGGGAGATGCTTGAAGGGGAAATTGCCAACTGTAGGAAATCTGGCCCAAGCCTGGGGCTCTGGGGACAGGGCTAGAGCCTCTGGGGTCCTTTCCAGTGTAGCTTCCCAGGACCCAGCGCTGTGTTCCAGCCCCATGCCCCAGCAGTCCTGGCACGTCCCCTGGTGGGCTGGGTAGATTCTCCAACTCAGGGTCTATTTGCTGGACAGTTGCCCCTTCCAGTTCTCCCCATGCAAATAATAATTTGCTTGACAATAATAGCAGCTGTTTACTGCAGCCCTCCTGTGCCAGGCTTTGGGGAGGTGCTCCATGCATCTTAGTTATCTCCTGTAACCCTCACTGTGCAGCCCATGGAAACAAAGCTCAAAGAGAGTGGCAATTTGCCCCAGACCTTGCAACTGTGGTGCCAGGATCCAAGTGCAGGTGTGTGCACTCCACTGGACTCATGCGGCTGGTGGTTTCGGAGGCCTGATGAGCCACAAGGTGGCATCAGGGGGGCCTAGGAGGTGAGGGGCATGGGGTTGGCACATACACTCTAGACCGGAGGTAGTACAGGCATAGGCAGGACCCGCATGTCAGAAAAGGACTCAGTTGGTGGCTCAGGTCCAGCAGACAGTCTCCGCGGGTGCTGAGTCTGAGTTCTCAGCCCCCAGGCCAGGCTGGGGTTGAGGAACAGATGGAGATGGGTAGGCGCTCTTGAGTTGACCTGGAATTTGGAAAGGTGATCTGCTGATGGCTTATGGGGTATGCTGGAGGCAGGCCCTGGACCTGGACAATCTTTCCCTACTTCTCAGCTTGGTGAACACCTACTCCTCCTTCAAGGCCCAATTCAAACCCCAGCTCACTGGTGGAGGCTTCCCTGACTCTCCCAAGCTAACACCTACCGCCATACTCCTGTCTTCCCCAACCTCTGAGTGGCATCATCCAGGTGCGGCTCTGCCTCCTGCCCTAGGCTGGGAAGTCCTGAGGGAAGAGGCCTTGCCTGATTCATCTCCGTGACTCCAGTGCCCAGCATAGGACCTGGCACTCAGCATGGCTTGGGAAATGTTTGCGGAATAAATGAGTGACTCTACAGGATGGCTCCAACTGAAGGAGGCTGTGATCTTCACTCTTGCAGAGTCTCCAACAAAAGGAAGTCACTGAAACCTAAGCAGGAGGGTGTTGCTTAGTATCCCGGATTTCTCTGTGCCCAGCACCACATCTCCCCTGCTCTTCTCCGATTTCCACCATAGCTGTGTGGATGGTTCTGGATGGACTTGGGCTCACCCTGTGCTGGCCCTGTTCCCCTCAAGTGCACTAATGCCAGGAAAGGCAGCTTGACCGGTGGATCAAGGCAGGCTGGAAGCGCAGGGGAGCTAACACCTCCAGGACTGCCCTCAACCAGCAGGGATGGGAGCCAGTGTGTAGCTGCTCCAGCCTCCCACCTTCCAGGTGGGGAGTTCTGGAGACAGAGGCCCCACCCTCCACTGAGGGGCCCTTAAGGCTGTTCCCTTAGGTTGGCTGTCCCTCTTTCCTGGCTTGCTCTCCTGCTCCCTCAGGACAGCGAGCTATGCAGTGGAAATTTTGTGACTGTGGAGTCTTATTCTCACTGGGCTCTGACCCTGATTCCTGAGGCTTCCGGTCCAACAAAACCCCGTCTTGGCTTCCAAGGGTTCTCTGGGGGTATGTGGGAAGCTCCAGTAGAAGAGAGTTATTCAGGGAATTATGTCCTGAAATTAAACTCCACGGTCCCCAAGGGAGGGAGGGAATAGGGCCTGGTGACGCTGGGATGGGGAGGGGAGAGAGTTGTTGGGGGTTTGATGGGAAACCCATTTTGCCTTAATTGTATTGTGCACATTAAAACAACAGCTACCAGAGCAAAGGGGTGGGGGTGCAGGCAGAGCAGAAAAATGGCTAGAATGAGCTGGCAGGGGAGGGCGTGTCTGTAGACTCATTTGGGATAAGAGGTTGGGGGTTAGGGATTCCTTGGTCAGTCAAGGACAGCCCCACCCACCTCTTGCCAAGTGGAATATAGAGGAGGTGGCAAGCAGAGGGCAGAAACCAGGACTCTGCTGCACTGACACCTGCTAGGTGCTAGGCATGGTAGTAGGTGCTTTGCTGGACGCCACTCACTTATAAGCTGCTTTACATGCACCACCACATGTAACCTTTGCAGCAGACCTTGAAGGTTGGCACTATTGCTATCCTAAGTTGCCATGAGGGGACTACACAGGGAGGGAAGTGACTTGCTCAGGACCCCCCAGCCATTTAACAACCCCATGCACCACAGCTGGATGAGCAAGATCTCTGCAGTGAAGCGAGAGAGGAATTGAGGCAAGCTACTGGGGAGGGCTGGAGATGCCATTCTGGAGGATCTGTGATGTTGACAGAGACTATCTACACAACAAGTCAGTTACCCCCTAACTAATGCATTGATTCATTCATTCATTCCATCACTTACTCCAACATGTGGGCCTGCATGGTTGTGAAAACAGAATATGACCTTGTAAAAGGAGAAGCCTTGGGCCCTTGATACAAGGTGGGAGGAGGATGGAGAGCTCTAGGAGGACTGGAGGTGCCAAGGAAGCTTCCTAGACAGGTATGGAAGGACTGTAGATGGGCTGCTTTCCCTCTTTAGATTCTGCTGTGGGATGCTAGCACAAAGCCTGGAAAATGCACCTGACTTTGCCTAGAGGGGAATAGGTCTCTTCTTCAGTGCGGGGTGGGGGTAGGGGGTCACACAGGAGGGTACCTCTCTTGCTAGTCTTGCCCAGAGCTCCTGAGGAAGGGCCCCTGTGACAGCTCCTTCTCTCCCCTGATCAAGTGGCCTAAGCTTCAGGTAGCAGGACTGGTGAGCTGGTTGGGCAGACATGGCTGTCCCTGCCTAGGCCCATGTAGTGCCAGCCATGGCCTTCCCAGAAGCCTCAGACTCCAGGCAGAGCCGCTTCACCCTGGCTGTCCTAGCTGCTGGATGCCTGCCTGGTGTGTCTCTCAAGGCCTATCTTCCAAGACTTAGAGAGTGACCACTGGAGAAGACACATCTGGACCCTGAGCCTCCAACAAACTTCAAAAGTTCCCTCATCAGCATCTCACATGGCATAAACTTCCCAAATCCTTACTGAGGAAGTTGCGATCTGTGCATATCTCTCAGGAGTCCAACAGCAACTGTCTATTCAACAAATAGTGGTGCTGGCCTTTATTCTCAATGTAGACTTCCATCGGGGCTCAGTGTGTGGCCAGGGTCGGGGCTCAGTGTGTGGCCAGGGTCAGGGCTCAGTGTACGACCAGGGTTGGGGCTTGGTCTCTGACCAGAGTCAGGGCTCAGTGTGTGCCCAGGTTTGGGGCTCAGTGTGTGACCAGGGTCAGGAGCCACTGCATAGACAGAGTCACAGCTCTGTCTATGAATGCGATCAGAGTTCAGCCTGGAGCTGCTGTCAGAAACTAATCTTTTCTGGGCCTTGACTTTCCTTTAGAGCAAGATTACAGGCTCAGGGACAGCCTGCTAAGAGCAAGGTAAGGCAAAACATGCTGAGTTAGAATCCTGGCTTACCACTTGCCAACTCACCTGGAGCAATATCCTGATCCTGCAAACTTTGAGTTGCTTACCTGTAAATGAGAACAAGGGGATGCACCTGTCTTAGTTCATTCTGTGCTGCTGTAACAGAATTCTTGAGACTGGGCAACTTAAAATGTAAAGGCATTTAGTGGATCATGGTTCTGGAGGCTGGGGAGTCCAAGATGAAGGTGTCAGCATCTAATAAGGGCCTTCTTGCTGTGTCATCCCATGGTGGAAGCAGAGAAGGCGTGTGCACATGGGGAGGTGGGTAGAGTATAAAAGGGGGCCAAACTTGTCCTTTTATAAGGAACCCACTCCCAGGATAACAAACCCGCTCCTATGATAATGACATTAATTCATTCATGAGGGCAGAGCCCTTATGGCCTAATCACCTCTCATTAGACCCCACCTTTTAACATTATTGCATTGGGGATTAAGTTTACAACACATGCCTTTTGGGGGCACACACAAACCATAGCAGTGCCTCATAGGTTGGGAAGCCTTAACAAGGTGAAAAGCACCTATCTCTGAATGTGGCACTTAGTGAATGCTCAGGAAATGGCAACCTCTGCTTTATCCATTATAACCATCATACTGGAGGCTCAGGATCTAAACACTTTACACCTGGCTCCAGTCCTGCCCTCCTGATTCAGGTTTGAGTCAGAGAGTCAAATGGTCCAGTCTCCCTGCCTGTCCATGGCCCAGGGAATCACTGGGTCCTGGGAAACTTCCCTGGAGTCAGGAAGGCTTGGGGTAGGGAAGCCTCTTGGGGCAAGATCTCACCCCTTTGATGACCATCAGTTTTTCTCAGAGGCTTCAAGAGCTTTACCTGGCTGCTGCTTGTGCAGATGAGCCCTGCAGTCCTGGTTCCTTCAGTCCCCAGATTTGGGATGAGGACCCCAGTCTCCTAGATGCAGCTCGTAGCACTACCTCCCGTCTACCCTACTCTGCTCCAAGGGCTCTGGGTGCTGCCCCGGCTCTGGGTGCCTCTTCCTGCCTTCTCCAGCAGTCCCATGACCCACTTCTTAGCCTCTCCCATCACAACACTCCAGGATTCTGTCATTGTTTTTGGCTTCCTCTCCCACCCATTTCCATTTGCATGTTTTCTAAGAGGACAGAATTCTAACCACCAGCCAGCCCTTCCTGCCCCATCCAACAAAACAGATCATCTGTTCTCCACTTTCCCAGAGGAGAAGTGAAAACAAGCGGCTGAAATTGCAACAGGATTTGAGACAGGTTGTGTTGGCATGGGAGAGCTGTGGGAGGCAGGCACGAGCTGGGGATGGGGTGCTCTTCTGGGACTCTGGCCACTAATCTTGAGTAACATAGGGATGTTTTGTCAGAAACAAAGAATGAACTGAGTAATCTAGAATCTCTGCTTCCTGTCTGAGGATCCCAGTCTTATCAGAGAAGCATTATGGATTCCCAGCCAGACCACTGGGGGCACATCCCAGCCCTGCATCTTCCAGGCTGAGTGGCCTTGGGCATGTCACTCAGCCTCTCTGGGCTTCAGTTTTCTTATCTGTAAAATGGGCTGTTGTGAGAAGTAAAGGAGCACGAAGCACATGTTCCATGTAATTGTTAGCTATTATCATCTACTGTAGCAGACCCTAAACACTTCCAGCAGCTCGTTCCCAGCAGTAAAAAAAAGTAAGCGTGGGCCAGGCATTGTGGCTTACACCTGTAATCCCAACACTTTGGAAGGCTGAGGTGGGCAGATCATGAGGTCAAGAGATCGAGACCATCTGGGCCAACATGATGAAACCCCGTCTCTACTAAAAATACAAAAATTAGCTGGGCGTGGTGGCAGGCATCTGTAGTCCCAGCTACTAGGGAGGCTGAGGCAGAAGAATTGCTTGAACCCAGGAGGCAGAGGTTGCAGTGAGCCAAGATCACACCACTACACTTCAGCCTGGCAACAGAGTGAGATTCCGTCTCAAAAAAAAAAACGAAAAAAAAATTAAGTGTGTCCCCAGTACATATCAATATTAATTAATTTGTAAATTATATGCATGTATTTCTGTGCTAATGTAGCCTATATGTTATAAAATGTATACAATAGTCATATTAAAAGAATAAGATAAAGAACAAAATATAAATAGAAGCTCTAATACCTTCTTCCCATATCCCAGCGGATCCTTTTATGCCCCCACTGGAGGCAGGAGCAGTACTTTGGAAACCTCTTCATGTCCCGGTAGCCTGAGTAAATTGCAGAAAAGCTCCTGCCAGGGCCAATGTGAAAGAAGCTCCAGGGCCCCCACGTGGGAGCCAGGGAGTGCTAATGTGGGTGATTAAATCATTTACAATAATCCATTTGGAACAGCAGCCGTGTCTAACATGGGGCGTGATGACTGCTCCACAAATAGAAAGGTGGCCAGGGAGGCAGTTGGTGGGATGTATTCCAAGGGCATGGGGTAGGCACACAGACTTACCCTTGCTACTCACTGTCTTTCTGCAGTTATACAGCCTCTGCCTGTCCAGTGCAATGGATCAGTCTGCCCCCTCCCTGCACAAATGTGCCTGTCCTCTTCTGCCTCTGAATCGGTCCGATCTCTTCTAGCAAGCCCTCATTGATGGCTCTTCTCCCTCTCTCTCTCTCTTTTTTTTTTTTGAGACAGAGTCTTGCTCTGTTGCCCAGGCTGGAGTGCAGTGGCGTGATCTTGGCTCACTGCAACCTCTACCTCCTGGGTTCAAGTGATTCTCCTGCCTCAGCCTCCCGAGTAGCTGGGATTACAAGCACACACCACCACGCCTGGCTAATTTTTGTATTTTTAGTAGAGACAGGGTTTCACCATGTTGGCCAGGCTGGTCTCAAACTCCTGACCTTAAGTGATCTGCCCACCTCGGCCTCCAAACATGCTGGGATTACAGAAGTAAGCCACCATACCTGGCCCCTCAGACTACTTTCTACACTGCAGCAGACTGGTCCTTTGCTCCATACCCTCAGTGTCCTTGACACTGTGGCCTCTTCGGCCCTTGACGACCACCTTCCCTTACCACCCTGACTGCCCTCCTGTTGCTCTCCTCTTCACTCATTCTGTTCCAGTCACACTGGCCTCCTTGCTGCATCTCAACAAATGCTGAGCACTTCCCCACCTCCTGGCCTTTGCCCTGGCTGTTCCCTCTGCTGGTTATAGCCTCTAAGCCTAGGTGACCCTCAAGGCTTACTCTATCATGGCTTTTCCATCTCATCTCAGATGACATCTTTCCTGACCAGCCAGTAGAAAATAGCAAACCACCCCTGTCACTCCTTATTTTCCTTATTTCCTTAGCCTGCTTTGATTTTCCCATAGCCGTTGTGTTTAATTGTTTTTTGTTTTGTTTTGTTTTGCTTTGTTTTTTACTGTCCACCTCTGCCAGCTAAACTGTAAGCTCCATAAGGTTAGGCCTTTGCTTTGTAAACTGCAGCATCCCCAGGTTCTAGAACTGAACCTGACACACGGCAGGTATTCAGGAAACATTGGTTGAGTGAATGTGTTTCCATTACTATCCCATGAGGCTGAATCCTGTCTCTCCCTGGCCTAGGCCCATAGGAGAGAGGCTAGGGGCTTCTCCTCTTCCATGTCTCCCATTGATCAATGCTCCAATTTAATGGCTGGTCCCTCCCATCTGGCATTCTCCTTCACCATATCCATCACATGTATAATTACTTGTTGGGAAGGGGTCTAGCTTCCCCATCACCTAGCCCCCTAAGTGCTCAAAACAAGTTTTTTTCGGGGTGAGAATCCAAACAGTGCTGGATAAGAGGGAACCAGGAGGGCCCAGGAACCACCCAGACAGCCCCTTCCAGATTTCCAAGTCAGTGTTGAAAGAGCAGGCAGTTACTTTGCTCCCTAATTACCAGCCTCACTGTGGACATCCTCAGAAGACACATCTTTCCTAATTGAAACAGCAGGGTGGATTGTAGGCTCTGGGCAGCATCCTTTGCCTTTCCTGGCAGGAGCCAGAGGCAGGCAAAGGTGTTTCATTAAAAGAGAGCTGTGGAAAGGGAGTGGTCATGGTGCCCACTGCCTCCTGGAGGCCCACAATTTAGAGGCACAATGAAACAGCAAATATGAGAATGAAAGACTCAAGTCCTTGATCTGTCTCCCCTTCTCAGGGCCTGGGCTTCGCCTGCCTCTTCTTCTCCCATCAACTCTCTCCTGTATAGCCACAGACTCCAGCCAAGCAGCAAATCTGCTGAGCACCTGTCCAGGTGACTTTTGGCCTCCTGCCATCTGTGGGCAGGGAGGTATGGCTCAGGGTTGGTCCTGGGATTGTGGGCAGCCCCTCTCCTCCCTGGAAGAGATAAAATCTTGGCCCAGGCCAGCCAAGCTCAAGGTCTTAAGGCTTATTCAGCTTGCTGGAGTTACTACTTATGGCAGAGCCTACTGAGCCTACTGACTGCATTCCCTGTACCTAGTCTCCTCCTTTTTTCTGAGTAATAAGAACACTTCGGTTTTCCTCTAGGTGGCAAGATGCCCAGCTGAAAGACTACATTTCCCAGTCTCCTTTGCAGCTACACGTCACCAGTGATTTTGTAGGGTGGATTTTTAAGCAGATGTTGTAGGGAGGATTTGGGGGAATATCCCTTCAGGGGAAGACAGGCAGATAACATATGCCCTTTTATTTTTCATTATCCTCCTTATTTCTGCTTCTTGCCCAGAATGTGGATGTGATGGATGGAGCTCAAGTAGCCATCTTGGGCCTTTGAGGATGAGATCCCTATATAAGGGATGGTAGGTCAAAAGAGAGAAGGAAGGTAGATTCCTGAGCATCATGGAACTGCCATACAAACTTGGACAGCTTAACTCTAGACTTCTTTTTTGAGAGAAAATAAACTGCGAATTTAGTTGAGTTTCTGTTATTAATGGCTGAAAGCAAACCCTAATTCACTGACCTCTTTAAGAATGTGGTAAAAGGTGGGACCTCACTCCACGGTGCATACAACAGCAAGAGACACGGACACATGTGTGCTCTCTCTCTCTTCTTCTCTTTCTCTCTATTTTTTACACAATTAGTGGGGGAGAAAAAGCCATAGACATTCTCCAAGTAAGCAGACTCAATCATTCTTTTAGTTTGTCACCCAGGCTTTACTCCCTGTTGCTCACTGTGTCTAGGGCTTTGAGGTGCAAACCCATGATCTGGCATTTAGAATGCGTTTTATTGACAGCCCTTTGCATTTACTGCTGTTAGATCAAGTATTTGCATCATGGAGTAGAAAATAACACAGGACCTGCTCTTGCCAAGTCCTGGGTGGGGATCAGGAAGGAACACTACACTGGTTTATTACCAATACAGATGGGATAAAATGTAGGTCTACAGAGGGCCGTAACCAGGAGGTGCTCTGGATCTCAGGAAACAGTGGCCTGCAGGAATGAGAGAGGGCTTCCTGGAGGAGGAAGGAACACTAGACCTGAAAGGGCCAGCTGAGAGCAGTAAGCCTTGAGAAGAGATGTAGACGGGACAGGAATCACCTGAAGGCAGCAACTAAGATGACAACGCTAAGGGGACTTTGGCCTCGGTGTCCATAGGGGACTGAGCGGGTGAAATACCTTCTCCTGGAGACACAGAGATCATTATTGTCAGACCAAGCCCTGGTGGGAGGCTGAGGAGTGTGAACTCAGTCTTTTTATGCTAAGAATATCAGGGAGAGCCTTGACCATTGGGCCTGGCAGGCAGGACATGGGGCCAGAGACCATGTGGGCCATTTCAGAGACTGGGAGGCTGGAGGTCCCCACACTTCCCACCCTGCACCAGGTGCAGCTCATGAGGCTCTGAGGAAGCCGCCCTACATGGTCCCAATTCCTTGCCTACACTGCTGGTTGTCAGTGCCTCGCTCTGTCCCCTCTACATCTCTTCTCAAGGCTTGTGCCCTCCACTGACCCTTCCAGGTCTAGTGTTCCTTCCTCCTCCAGGAAGCCCTCTCTCATTCCTGCAGGCCACTGTTTCCTGAGATCCAGAGCACTTCCTGGCTATGGCCCTCTGCAGACCTAAATTTTATCCCGACCTCTGCCTCTAGGCCTGGCTCTGCCAGCAGTTCCCCTCCATGCCTTCCTTGTAGTCTCTTCCTTCTCCCACCCACAGATCTCTATGCTGTGGGGCTCTCAAAGAATTCAGGGACTGTGGTATTCAAGGCCAGCTGGTTGATGTCACTCCTTCTAGCCTCGAGGAGAAATCTGCTACCATGCAACCTATGCCAGCTCAGAGGCCCCCCTCCTCCCACAGATACCCACTCTAAAAAGTCCTCCTCCTCCTCTCACCTGTCTTCCCCCATAAGGGTGACAGAGGTCAGAGAGACATAAACAACCTACGGTTTCCAATTAATTTTTAATTGCAACTTGAAATTCTTAATTGCAGCTGACACACTATCTCTGGTGGAGGCGCGATGGTGAAGGTGGGGGTGGGGGTGACCCAGTTAGAGACGCTCAGCCCCTGTCAGACCAGCCAGCCGAGGAGAGGACGAGAGGGCAGCCTGAGCCTGGCTGGGCGTGCTGGCCAATTGCCCCAGGAATGCCACAGTGGAGCAGCTGTGCCTCGGGCCCTGGGCCTGCTCCTTCAGAGGCCCGAGGCCTGCACTTTGGCCCGTCCTCTGGGGAGGGCTACCATAGATGCCCCATTTGTCACTGTCTCATCATGGCCACTGAGGGTCCCGACAGAGCAATGCGGCAAGCTCCCAGTGGCCCCTTAGGGCCTCTACTGGAACCCGTCTGGACGTGCGAAAACCAGGAAAGTTCCAGACAAACAGAGGAGTTGGTCACCCTAGCTGGAAAACAATTAGCCCCTTTGACAGCCTTAGATCTGGGAAAGGGGGAGTTGTCCCTGAGGCACTCCTGGATGGCTGGGGAACTGCCCCTCCCCTCTTCCCACAGCTGTTCCCTGACCTTAGGTACCAACATTGGGTCGGTGCGACCACACGGTCTGTGGGAGCAGCTTGTCTCCTGGGCTAGCCACCTGTGCGTTCTGCCCCGCCATCTCTACCTCCCCTCTTGGTAGGGGGCTAGACAGGTAGATCTACCTGTCTACCTGCTACACACGTGGGTTGTTTTCTGACCTGGAGCAAGACATGTGCCTGGTCTGAGCCTCAGTTACTCCCTTTGCCCTTCCTCTAGCTCAGGAGTAGCCTGGTAGTGCTACTCAGGGGGAGCCAGTAGTGTGGTTGGGACTAGGAGTTGCAGGACAGGAAGGGGCCAGAGATGGACAGCATCATCCGCCTCTGCAGCCTGTCCTGTGGGAGGAGCTCTCAGAGTGTGGGAGAAATCTCGCCCAGCTGTCAGCCTGCTGTGGGAGTGGGGCGCCCATGGAAGGAGCCAGTCCGAGGCGTTCTGCCATCCTCTGCTCACCCACCCACTCCTGGTATGCATTTGCAAATTCTTTGGCTAAGACAGCTGGTTCTCCACAGGCGCTATTACCTGAGACCTGTCAGCTAGTGACAACAGAAAGCCCGCATGTTGACGTCCCTCCTTGGCCTGCCTGGAAATCTACTCAGGGCTGCAGGAAAGGCAGGAGCGGGGCCTGGGGTCAGAGTGGGGCAGAGACTGTGGTTGCTCATGGGGCAGGGAGAAGGTCTGGGCTGGGTCAGGGGCTGGGGGAGTGGGGGGATTGGAGGATGGGCTTTCCTGGGGAGCTGGGGGTGCATCCCATGGGCATGCTCTGCTGAATGACCCAACTCTGGCTTTCACTCACTCATTCATTCATTCATTCATTCGCTCAACAGAGGTTTACTGAGCGGCTGCCAACTGCAGGACCCTTTTTGGGCCCTGGACGACCTTAAGAGAAAACAGGCCAAAGCCAGAATACCAGTCCCTGGCAGCCACCGCTTCTCCAGGGGTGTGGTTCATGCCCCCTCCTGGCCTGGCCCCCTCCCTGGTGGACCCCCTACCTTCTCCATCACCAGTCCAGGTCTGCAGTAAGGTAGACACAGGGTCCTGGGGTTCCAACCTGGTCCAAGGGAGCAGCCTGGAGTGTGCTTGGAAATATTGCTGACTAACGGGCTCAGGGACTGAGGGCCTGGGGAGCCTGATCAGGGAGCCTGTGCCTGCCTGTCCCTCGATGTCATTCCCTCAGTCTTCCCGGCACTGAGTGAAGCCCACTATGGGCAAAGCCATGTCATCCTCAGCAGGATCCTCCACCCCAGGGCTTACTAGGCACCCCAGCTCCCCGGAAGCCGCTCTGAGAAGCTGCAAACTCTGCCTTCTGTACTTCAAAATTCATCTGTCCTGTCACCCCTTCCTTCAGACCCCCTGGGAGTCAATGGGACTCGAGGGATCAATGAAATAACCCAAAGTACATTTATTATACAACCCCCTCAGCCATGCATTCTGCATCTCCACACCCCTCCAAAGCCCTGCCCTTGGGGAGCCTGGAGACACATGGAGAGGGACCTGCCTGGGTCCTAACAACTGTAACATGCTAACACTGACCCCAAGTGACGTGGAACCCTTGTGACATGGCAGGTGACACACTTAGCACTTCACATACAAATCCACATGTACTGCTCGTAGTAACCCCAGAATAGGCACTATCACTGTCCCCACTTTATGGATGAGGACACTGAGGTGTAGGGAGGGCTCTCACTTACTCATCATCATTCAGCTGGGGAGTGGGACCTCACACACAAACTCAGGGTCTGACTGCTGAGCCCATGCTCCTAACGTCCACATGGTGCCCTCCTCCGAAGCAAACCTAACAACATGGCATGGTTAACGACAGGTGAGGACAAAAGTACATCAGCCTGTTGGTGCTCAGAGGGGATGAGGCCGCCCCTGTAAACGGAACACTCAACGAGGGGCCCTACGGGAGGGGGCAAGGGGGCTCCTCAAGGCAGATCCTGAGCTGAGCCTGCCTGGCACCTGCTCCCAGCCTGGCAGGAAAGCTGAATGAAAGAACACTGTGTGGATCTCCCTCTGGCCCTTGGAGGCTGTGTCCTCTGCTCAGAGAGGAGGAGCAAGGACATCAGCAGGAAGGGCTGCAGAGTGGGCTAAGGTCTGGAGGTGAGGATGACTCTGGTAAGGCCTCCCTGGAGAGCAGGCTGAGGAGGTAATGCCTGACTTGGTGGAGGAGGGGGTGCTGAGGACCAGCAGGCCACTGTGGAATTGGACTCGTCTGGCTGAGGCAAAGGTGCTGGCAGTTATGTTGCACTAAGTGGGCCAAGAGGTGACCTCTGCTTTGGCCCGACTTTGGCCACAGACCTAAGAATCTGGATACAGTTGGGCTAGAAGGGCCTTGGCAGACTGCACAGCCCAGCCTGTCTTGTGCAGGTGGGAAATGGGAGATCCAGGGAGGAGGGACTTGCCTGCACCCTCCCCACCTCCTGCTCGGGTGTGGGGCCCTCCCCCTGGATGGGAAGAGCCGACAGGAAACATTGTCTGAGGTTTCCTTTTTTTTTTTTAAGACGGTCTCGCTCTGTCACCCAGGCTGGAGTGCAGTGGCGCAATCTTGGCTCGCTGCAAGCTCTGCCTCCTGGGTTCATGCCATTCTCCTGCCTCAGCCTCCCCAGTACCACCCCTTGCTAACTTGTTTGTATTTTTAGTAGAGATGGGGTTTCACTGTGTTAGCCAGGATGGTCTCAATCTCCTGACCTCGTGATCCACCCACCTTGGCCTCTCAAAGTGCTGGGATTACAGGCATGAGCCACCGAGCCTGGCCTGAGGTTTCCAGCCATGCAGGAGGAACCCTGAAAAGACATTCCTGAGAGAGGCATAAACTAAGACCTAGAAAAGACAGAGGCTGACCTCACAGCCCTTGACTTCCTGCTTCTGCCTCCCTTCCCAGCCCAGGCCAGTCTCTTCCCTATCGTCACACCTTTGCTCAGCAGTTCTTTCCAGCAGGAATGACCACCCCCACTTTCTATCTTTCTATCTCTCCAACACTCACTTGATATTGGCTGGACTTTTATGCATAGTTGGGCCCAACCCTTAGAACTAACTCCAAGGGCTCTGGTTCCTCCAAGAATTCTCCTATGATCGCATGTACCTGCTGACCTCTCACTCCCTTGCATGGCTCTGAACCTGAGTCTGGCCCTGACGAGACAAATGGGGTGCTGTGAAACTGGCACAGGCCTGTTGCTTCCACAGGCCTGCTGCTCCTCCCCTGCCATGCTGTGAGCTCCCTGAAGAGGTGACCCTGTTGCAGGCTGCCCTCCAGTCCTCTCTGCAACCCCCAGAGCAATCAAACTGGAGAAGAAAAGGCCACCAAGGCCTGGGTCCCAGGGGAAGCTGAAGAAGACCCCTCCAGCTCATACTGCCTGCCCTTGTCACCTGCATGGACAGAGAAATGGCTTCTGTCCCTGCAGTCAGACAACCAGGCTTGTAGGCTCTGTAATCTCCATGACTTTATCCACCCTTCCCCTAAGGGTCTTACTGGACATCTCTATCTTTCGATCTCTCCTAGACTTATTCGGCCAGAGTCTTTACCACACTCCTACCTGGGCTTATCCGGCTTCTCTTGCATACCTCCAGTGACAGGCTGCTCACTATCCACAGGGCCACTTCTTATCCTACCTGGACTGGTCAAAACCTGTGTCTCTTTAGGTCAGCAGTGCCTGGTGCCAGAGGTCCTATCATTAGGCCCAAAGCTGGGTGAGCAAGACAAAGGTTGGGCAACTCATTGTCGTTGGCCACCTGGGCATGAGACCAGCCTTTGCTCTCCACTCTGGCTAATTCTTTTGTCTGGGGCAACATCGCCTGCCTGCCCTCCCTCCTTCTGTGCGATTTTCTTCTTCTTCTCTCTTTCCTCCCCCCACTTCCTTGTATCTAAGGATTGCATGAGTCACTTCACTTTGAGCTGCCAGATGTCGGATGCAGTTGGGCTCAGAGTGGAAGCCAATTTTTTCCCTTTACTCAAAAAGAGCTTGTGGCTGATGAAAGCCCCTAACACTGTCATCCTGAATTTTTCAGGAGGGTAGGATGGCTGCGTCAGCTAGCACCACTTCTCCCAGGTTCTGGCCTGCCTGCCATCCATTCCCAACTTGGGAGGGCAATTTGTCCTCTCACTGGCACCAGGCATAGAGCCAGACCAGCTCCGTGCAGTCCAGGGCAGGCTCAGAATGGCCCTCATCATCCGGCCATACAGAGCTTTGCCAGTCTGAGAGGAGCCCAGGGCTCAGGGCCAATCCCCGCTCTATCCAGGGAGTTTTCAATGAGAGCCTCCTAGGTACCCAGCTCCATGCTGGAGCTGTGGGGGAGACAGGAAAAAATAAAGAAGGGCCTCGCCTTCAAGGAATTGGCAGTCTGTCTAGGGAGACGAAATTCATACAAACAGTGGTTCATGCGTTTCTGTTTGGACTGTGCATCCACTCCCAGACACGACCTCATCCAGTTCCCACAGCTCTTCAGCATGGTGTCATCATCCCTGCTTTACAGATGAGAAAAATGGGGCTCTGAGAGGTTAAGTGACTTGTCCAGGTCACATGGGTGCTTGTGGAGCCGGGCCCTGCCTCAAGTTCCCTGGGCTCCAGAGCCTGGCATCTGTGGTCAAGTTGGAAAGGAAGGAGGGATGGCTTCCAGGAGGAGAAGGCCCACTGTCCTCTCCCTATCTCCTCCAACTGAGGCTGGGCTCTCTTCCTTTGCCACGAGAATATGCCTGTCTTAAGCGCATTCCAGAGGTGCTAGGCAGGCCAGAGATCTTGTCTGTTGGGGAGTATGGAAGTGGTGGGGTGCTTTCTTAGTTTGGGCTCCCTTGAACATAAAGCCTGAGGCCAGGACTTAGTTACAGGAAGTATATTTGGGAGATTTCAGGAAGAGGGTAGCTGGGAGTGAGACAGGGAAGGAGGAAAAGCTGATATAAAAGAGCATTAACAGAGAAACCGCTGTGGAGGGCAGGGCTCTACTCCCCTGGCATCTCCCAGGACTAGAGGGCCTAAAGGATGGAAGGCAGGGAGGGTTATATATTGGCTGCTGTCACCCATTGGTTGGGGGGGCTTCTCCAGGGAGGTGATGGCTCCTCCGGCCTCTGGAAAGAAAGTGGAATCTCTGGCCTCAAGAGCTTGAAGTGGATGCTGAACTTGCACAGAACTGCCTACCCCAGAGTGTGGCTGGGCTGTAAGTGGCTTCTGCCGCAGAGAGTTAGGCACATTTGGTTCTGGGCAACCACATCTTAGGCCCTGCTGCCACCATGGAGGGCCCTGCCTCAGTGACCCAGTGGGCAAGTTTCATCGAGCAGTTACTGGTGGGCGCCTGGCTGGGAGCCCCGGAGTCAGGTGGAGAGAGAAGTAAAGATTTAGGGGAAGGGGAAGAAAAAGACGTATACACACTCCTGATTCATTTTGCATACCATCAACATCAGTTCCCTCAATTTCTCCCCTTCCTGCTGGCTGGCTTGTTCCTCAAGGGCAAGAATTGAGTGCTATCCATCCGTGTGCTCAGCTCCAGCACAGGGCCCAGCCCTTAGACGCCCAGAGGAGCCACCCTGAAAATTCAGCGTGGAATTATGGCCCAGCCTCAGCTCTTAGCTGCCAAGGATTGAATGTGGGTCTCTGGGCTCATCTCACAAGGCCCTGGGTCTCCAGGACAGGGGAAATGAGGAGGAAAGCTACCCTTTGGTTGGTCATTAACGGAGTCAGACCTCTGGCTCATAAAGCCCTGGGGTCCCGCTCCCTCCCTTCTCTTTCCACTTGATTACTTGTCTCTGGAATGAAGTGGTTTCAGGCTGCCAAGTGTTTTGGGGAAAATATCCTGTATGAGAAAGACACATTCCCTCCATAAACTTGTATTGTGTTTTTGATTGTCTCCCATAAAGGAAGAGATGTATCTTCCAGTTTATGTTTACGACTGTGTAGATAAAAAAAAAAAAAAAAAAAAATCAATTCTTTCACTCTACATTTTTTCAGCCAAACTTCCCCCAGCCGCCTTTCTGCTGGGCCAACAGGCTGATGCCCAGAACTCGGGGCTGGAGGTTCCTCTGCCATCTGCAGGCAAGCAGGAGAGGCCATAGCCTTGGACTGGCTGCAGGCCTGGCACAGGAAGGGAACTTCTTGTCCCTGCTTGATTTCTGAGCCAAGTTGGCTCTGGAAGGCAAGGGGTTGGCTGAGAGAAGGTGGCCGGCAGGGAAACAGGAGGCAGCCCCAGCCTGCACCAGCATCCTTCACCAGGCCCAGTGAAGCCTCTGATGGAGGTGGCAGGGAGCTCTCCCTGACCAGCCTCAAGTGCTGCTGCCTCTTTCATGAAGCCTTCCTGATTGCTCAGGGTAAATGGAACTCCTTGATCTGTTAGCTTCCTTGCTGGACCCTCTAGACTGATTTCTGATTGATTTCTGTCTGCTCCAGGGTCATTTGGAGTGGTGGTTGCCTGGTGGTTGAAAGCAGAGCTCCTCTATCAGAACATTCTGGTTCAAATCTTAGCTCCTGTCTTCCTCACTGTATGACCTTGGGCAACCAACCTACTTAAGCTTTCTGAGTCTCACTTTCCTCAACTGGCAGATGAGGGGCATTTTGAGGACTGAACCAGGGGTATTTTGAGGATCATGGTTGGGTTTCAAACCATACCTTCTTTCCTGCTTTCTTTTTCTCCACGTCACTTAGCACCACCTCACATCCTATGCTTTGTTTTGTTCAGTGCCTGTCTGCCCTCACTCCAGGAGGGCAGGGGTGCCTGTGCGTTGCACACTGCCATGTGCCTGGCACAGAGAGGAGGCTCCATGGAGCCAACCGGATGGATGGCGCAGGACGAGCACCAGTCTCTGCATCCGGGCACAGTAAATGTTGGCTCTGTGCCCTTTCATGTCTGGAGTCCCAGATTTGGCATTGCAGGCAGGGGAGGCACTGTCCATCCAAGGCCAATCCTGAAGGTGGCCCATGAGCCTGTCCCCCGTAGCAGACTGCAAACCCTTTAGGGACAGGGACTGTCTTCCCATTCCAGGGTCCTCAATGCCTATCAAGGGGCTTGCTCACATGAGCCCTCTTGGGATCAGAATTTCTTCCTATAAGAGGCCAGAGAACTGATGGAGGGTAGTTTTAGTCTAAACCATACTGGCGGGTGCCAGGCTGTGGGATGCCCCGTGTTTGTCACCAAGCTCAGCCCAGATGAACCAGGCATAGGTCACCAACACACTCACCCACCAGCTCAGCCCACAGCTCACAGTAGCCTCAGTTATCTGGTTCCAGTTTGCCAAAAGGCACTCTGACTCCAAGGTGGAGTGGGGAAGCCACTGGCTTCTGTGTCTGGCAGGCTCCGTTTCTAGAGAGTCAACTGAGGCCAAACCCAACCTCCTTGAGCCTCACTTTTGACATCTGTAGAATGGGCGTGGGAGGAGATTTCAAGCAGGAAGGGAGTTCTCCAATGGGACCCACTCTCCTGGCAGCCCCTTGGCTTGCCGCAAGTTCCAGCAATCACCCCTCACCTCCCTCTACCTTTCCTCAAACCCTCTCCAACCTTTTATTTTGTCTAATCCCCATGACAGATTGGTGGAAAAGTCTTCAGGAGTTATTACGCTCATTTTAAAGATAAGGAAACTGAGGCCAAGAGGCAAAAATCATGCTTGGGGTAGGGGGGTCCCCCAGCAGCCTGGGGCCAGACAGACAGTTCTCCTGCCTACCAGGCAGCCCCAGCACCAGCTCCAAGCGTCTGGAAGGCTGCTGCAGGGCCCTGGGGGGGCTGCCCCGTCCCCCTCTCTCCCTCCCAGCTCCACTGGGGGGCCTGCCGGGCTCTTCTCCCTCTGCCTCCTAATTGCTTGGAAACAGAGCTGACGGCAGTGGGAACAGCTCAGCCGCTGCTGGTCTCATGACTGGAGGCTTTTGTTTGTTCACAGAATCATATTTTTACACTCTGGCTTCCGCTAATTTATGCCGCAGACTGAGCTCTCCCTTGCTGAAGATTGAGTTTGGGAGGGTGGGGAGTTGATTCCTGGGTTTATTTAGTCATCTTGGAGCCTATCAGAAGCCAAGCAGGGGATAAATTAACAACAACAAAAAGTAATAATAGCCAGGCTCAGGGTTTATTTTCTGGCGGTTCCCTCCTCCAATAGGCCTGCCGTGTTCCCTTAGCTCATCCGCTGAAGGAAGCTTCGCTGGGAAAATTAAACGGCTCCTCATTTAAGATGGAGCAATCAGCCCTGAGCTAGTTGCTGCTCAGCACCTATGGGAGCTCATCTCAGCTCAGCTGCAGGGGAGAGGGAGGCAGGGAAGCCTCAGAGCACCCCCAACACACACACACACACACACACACACACACACACACACACACACGCACGCACGCACTGTAGCTGCTACATCGCTCTGTGTGAACTGATGAAGCTCAGGTGCACAGCTGCAACATCCTGTAGGAAATTGGGCTCCGTTGGAAGCAATCCAGGAGGGCTTCCTAGAGGAAAGGACCCAGGGATCTGAGAATGGGAAGGAGTCTGAGCATGACCCATAATAGCCCAAAGGTGGGGATGGGGACAGCACTGCCAGGAAGAAGTGGGGAGGGGACGAAGGCCATTTGGGGAGCCTAAATTTTTGCAACATCTCTCCTGAGATAGGCTCTGCCTCTACAAGTGAGGGTTGGGGCAAAAGCACTCTGTACCTACTGCAAATAAAGCGAGGGCTGGTGCTGATGAAAGGGCATGGAAGGACCTCCCCTCAACTCCTGCCAGCCCCAGGAACATAAAAGAATTGTCTTGTACTTAGGAACTGAGCCAGGAAAGGCCTGAGAAGACCCATGGAGGTCAAGTTCATGCACACAGGTCATGAGAGCAGGGAGAAGGGATTGATGGGAGCAAGGGAGAGGGAGCCAGCCCTGTGCCTCAAAGCTGGCACGTAGTAGGTGCATAACACATGTTAGTTCTTGGCTCCTTCTTTCCCTCTCAGGACATATGTGGCTACCTTGTCACCTGCCATGTCCCCCAGGGCCAATTTTGCCAGTGGGCACCAACCTGCTGATTGTATTCACCCATCCATCCACCCTGCCATCCACCAGTCTCCCTTTCGTCATGTGCCCCTTCACTCATCTACCCACCCATCCACCCATCATTCCACACTCAGCCTCCGATGCAGTCAGCCCTACGCAATGGAGCCAGCAGAGCCAGCACCGAGCCTCGCCGGCAACCCGGCTGGCTGCCTGGAGGTCTCTCATGGTGGCGTCTACTTTGAGAAAGTACCACGGGCCTCGCTGCCAGCACTGGAGACATAGGAATCTGCTTTGGTGAGCTGGGTGCTAAGGAGATTCATCTCTCTGTGGCAGATTCACATTTACCAAGCTCACAGGGACGGATATTTATATACATACCCCAATGCCAATTTATTAATTTATAATAAGAAATGCTACTCAAGTGCAGCGGATGTTTGTCTTGGCAGAATAGCACCACTCCCAGTAGGCAAGCTACAGTAGGAAGTCAAATTATCATCAAAACGCTGGGTTAGGAATTCACAACGAGAAATAGAACTTCTGAGGGTTTTCTGGGTACATGTATACTCCTGGGTCCACTTCTCTCCCCAAAAGCAAGTTACAAGAGAAGATGATCCAAAGGCTCTCTGGTGAACCTGAATTAGAGAGCTAAGGTCGCGTGGGGTTGTTGGTCATATGATTTGCTGTCTAACGGCCTGATGCGCCTGTCCCACCACTGCTCCAGATCTGTCTCAGGCATCCTCTGGCCTGGAGGTCAGTGAGTTCCCATCCCCACCGCCTAGTTTTTAGACAGCCTGCAAGCTAAGAATGGTTTTTACATTTTAAAATGATTGAGGGGGAAATGAGAAGAAGAATAATATTTCATGACATGTGATAATTATATGAAATTCAAATTTCAGTGCCCCAAAATAAAGTTTTAATGGAACACAGCCACATTTGTTCGTTACATATTATCTATGGTTGCTTTTGCGCTGCGACTGCAGAACTGAGATGTGGCAACAGACTGTTTAGCTTGCAAAGCTGAAAATATTTCCCTGCTGGCCCTTTATAGAAGTCTGCCGACCCCTCTCCCTTTGGTAACCTTTGTCCCTTTACTGAACTGCTGCCATTCTTCAGCTCTGTTGACCTGAGATGGTCCACAGATGACCCGGCCTTCACAACTCAACAAACTCCCAGCTTTGTTTGAAACTTTTATCAGAGGTGAAAGGCTGGTGAGAAGACCGTGGTCTCTCCAGTGGTTCGGGCTTCAGGTACCCTGGGCAGGCTGTCCGTCTCCAGGGAGAATGTTCTCTGATGGAGAATGAATAGCACTACTGAGACCCTGCGGCCTTCCTCTGCTTTAAGACTGTGAAGCGTCGTCTGGAGTTCTTAAGAGGCAGCTGTGTGGGAGAGAGAGAGAGAAAAAGAAGAGGAGGTGAGGGAGGGGAAGGGGAGACGGAGCAAAGAGACAGAACAAGAAGGAGCCCAGGAGAAGGCGGGAGGGGAGGAGAGAGATTCACCGCCTTGTAGGAAGCATGCAAAGCGTTCAAATGGCAGTGGCTCCAGGCCCACTGATCCATTCTTCCAGGACTCCTTTGTCCTGAGCCTGGGAGGCGTGGGCGAGCTTGTCCAGGAGTGCCCAGGGTGGTATGGGCACAGCTGGGTGCTCGGGCAGCCAGGTTCTCGTTACGGCCTCCCACGTTCCCTCTGCCCAGCTGGGGACTGGGTTTCTGTCTCCTCTTGAGCAGCTGGGGAGGCTGGGCGGGATTCAGTTTGAGCTTTAGGGGCATTCAGGTTGACAGGCCCCTCAAAGATTGAGAAAGGGGGGCTCTCTCTGCATTTGGTGGCACCCGTCCTGTGGTCCAGAGCCCGCTCTGACCCTGCCTCAGCTGGCTCCTGTTGGCCTTGAATGTAGGCCCTGGGCAGGGTAGTGCAGACCACACAGAGGTGCCAGAGAAGACAGGGCACTGAAACCCAGGGTCTGAGATCCTTGCTTCAGACACCGTCCCCTACTCCAAACTGCCAGGAGAAAATAAACCCTAGTTGGTTTCACACCTGCCTCACTTAGCCAGGCTTCCAGAGGCCATGGACAGAAGACTGTAATTAAACAAATAAAGCAAAGAGAAGAAAACCTTTAAAATAAGAATTAAACAAACAAAGCAAAGAGAAGACAACCTTTAAAACAAGATGTCCACTGGAAAGCACATTTATTGCCTTTCCTGCTACTGGCACAGACCTTAAGCTGGAAGCACCTGTCCTCCCACTTTATAGGTGGAGAAGTCAAGGCCTCAGATTACAAAGAGCCAGACACAGCCATGATGGATCTTAGGCCTCCTGACCTCAAGTCCAGGACTCCTGTCTCTACAGAGAAGCAGTGTAACATCACAGAACGGTTGAGACCTTGGGTTCTGGCGTCAGAAAGACATGAGTTCAACACCTGTCCCCATTCCTGGACAGTGCGAGTTTCAATCTGTTTTATGAAATGGGAATGTTACAAAGAGAACTGACCTCACAGGTTGTTTTGAGGAATTGAAAAAGAGACTCCTTGTCAAGTGCCTGGCACATGTAGTTGGCCAACATGTGTTAACTTTAAAAAGTCTCTGCCGGGTATGGTGGCTCACGCCTGTAATCCAGCACTTTGGGAGGCTGAGGGGGGCAGATCATTTGAGGTCAGGAGTTTGAGACCAGCCTGGCCAACATGGTGAAACCCCTTCTCTACTAAAAATACAAAAATTATCTGGGTGTGGTGGCACCCACCTGTAATCCCAGCTACTTGGGAGGCTGAGGCAGGAAAATTGCTTGAACCTGGGAGGCAGAGGTTGCAGGAACCTGGGAGGCAGAGGTGAGCTGAGATCGTGCCACTGCACTCCAGCCTGGGTGACAGAGCAACACTCTGTCTTAAAAAAAAAAAAAAAAATCTCTATTGTGCATTAGATGCTGGGTTAGAGAACTGGAGAAAACCCTCTATGTAAGGAGGCGCCCATTTAGTGGGGGAGAGATACCGACTAACTGTCGTGGAGGATACGGGGTGCTGTGGGGTGACGAGAGGAAGGGAACCAGAGGTCACTTCACAGAAATGGCAGGTGTACTAACTCCTGGAGGCAGAGCCATTGTTCCTCAGGTGGAAAAGGAGAGGGGAGAACATTCCAGAACATCTAGGCAGAGGGCCCAGCACAAGCAGAGGCAGAAGGAGACGTGTGTCCCTCCCAGGCGTGAGGCTGCCTCACTGGGCAGTCCTGGGGGGATTCTCTTTGCCAATGAAGGGTCGCTATTTGGCCACCCATGGCCTGAGCTCCGCATACCCTCCCTCCAGTGTTAGCTCTGGGAAAGCAAACTGGTTCAATATTTGCTGAAGCCAAACACCATTTTGTTTCAGCAAATTTTCTGATGGAAAAAAATAATTCTGTAATGAGGTCCCAAGTTAAATAGACTTGGCGTTTGGAATTATCTGGCCCTATGCTTTGCCCGGTGAGATAGAAATGCAGTATGAGGATAAGGGGGATTAGCCTCCTTCACTGTCTCCCCCTCCAGAAAGCCTTCCTAGCTTTTACCCTCATGGGTACACACATAGATAGACCCCACCACCACCACCACCACATCCTAGCACCATTTAGCCTACATTCAGAATTTCTCTCACACCCCACCCAAGCACCCTGCCACAGTTAGGCACAGTTACATTCATCTGTGAGCATATGCAGTCTCCCAGACTTACGATGTTATTGCTTCTGCGCACAAGTGCACACGCGGCTGTTTTGGGTGTTTCCTTAGGCCGTGGCTCCACTGCTGCTTCTAATAACCTTCTAGAGGTTGGAGAACAGAAGAATTGGGGGGTCCAGGACCTATGAAGGACGCCAGCCTCTCATTTGCTGCTGTCTGCTTCCCCCAGGCTGGGAGGGCACATGCAATGCTCCTACCCAGCCCTGGCTGTGCAGAGCCCAGAAGTGTAGGCACCTGCTCTAATCCTGCGCTCACTCAGAGTCGGTGGGGGCACTCCAGGAACACTGGCCAGAGCCCAGGGAAGACCCCATGGGAGGCAGTGGAGTCACGTGTGTCTGGTTCAGAGGGGCCTGTGGACTAAAATCATGTCACTGCCAGGCTCCATGGGGATGTAGTTGGGTCTGACAGTCCTTGACTAATCTGTGCTTGTCTTCCTGAAACCCTGCCACTCTGCCCCGTGCCAGCCCAGCCATCCACAGCCCTGGGCACTACCAAAGCTGAGACAGACTCAGGAGAGGGAGGAAGGAAGGGAAGAACAGGGGCAGAGACCCAGTTCCAGAGCCAGAGAAAGACACCACCTCAGACACATGGACCCAGATGGGCTCTGGTTTTCAGAATTAAACCTGGAAACTCTGGACTCTGCCTGTGTCTGTTTTCCTGCCTCTCACACCTCTCCCAGCCTCAGTCACCTCTGCAGATGGGTGAGCGTGTCCCCACTTTGGGGTCAGAAGGGAGGGGTGCCATGCACCCAGCAGATACTGACTCGCACTCACAGCCTGTCACCCCACAGAGCAGGCTGCACCCTGGCTGCTGAGATGTGCTGGCTATTTTTGTGGATGAAGTGTGATGTCACAGGTACAGGGACTTCCTGGATCTCAGGGGGAGTGGCAGCTGGGAGGGAGACCTGTGCCTGCTCCACTGCTTAGCTCTAGTGGTCCCTGGTCAGGGCCAGTCTCTAGGGTCACCAACAGCTTTCTCTTTCCATTGGCCTGCCCGTCCTGCAGGGGAGGAGTCCAAGCATTTCCCAACATCCCGCTGTGCCTAGGCCTGAGCCAGGGTGCTCTGGGGACAGAGCTCACCAACAGTAGGAAGATTCTGGTGCAATCAGGTGCCCAACCCTGAGTGCCCCAGGTGTTCTGAGATGAGGATTCTCCATGGTGGTGCAGTGGTCAGGGAAGCCTTAAGAGAAGGAAGATGTGGACAAGAGGAGGGGCATCCTAGCCAGGGCTGGTGGGAGCCAAGACTCAGCAGCCAGGGGAACAGTGAACATACCCTGGGGGCTCACCATGAGCCAGCCCTTGTTCCAGTGCTTATGCATGGCTCAGTTTACTTAACCTTCACAACAGTTAAGTCACAGAGAAGTTAAATAACTTGCCCAAGGTCACACAGCTAGTTAGTGACAAGGCTGGGATGTGAACCCAAGGCAATCTAGCTCAGAGACCATGCTGGTAGCCACTTAGATCTGCTATGTACGTAGAAATTACCCGGCTAGAAGAAGGGTTTAGAGTGGGGGAAGTTGGAGAGGCAAGGACATGGGGAGGGAGTTGTAAAGGGACTGAATGCCGGGTGTGGTGGCTCACACCTGTAATCTCAGCACTTTGGGAGGCGGAGGCAGGTGGATCACCTGAGGTCAGGAGTTCAGGACCAGCCTGGCCAGCATGGTGAAACCCTGTCTCTACTAAAAATACAAAAATTAGCTGGGTGTGGTGGTGTGTGCCTGTAATCCCAGCTACTTGGGAGGCTGAGGCAGGAGAATGGCTTGAACTTGGGAGGCAGAGGTTGCAGTGATCCAAGATTGTGCCATCGCACTCCGGTCTGGGCGACAAGAGCAAAATTCCATCTCAAAAAAAAAAAAAAAAAAAAAAGGAGGACTGCTGAAATGCCAAAGAGAGGATTTGAGAGCTGATCTGATAGGTGACAAGGAGTAGGAGAGATGATAGTCCCTGCATGACCCCTATACACTTCCCTAACTATATCAGCCCCACCCCTGGCTCAGAGGAAGAGGGGATGTTGTAGGTGAACTGAGATGCCTTTTGCTTTGTCTGTCCAACCCTCACCCTTCTTCTGGTAACAGAGTTCCATTCCTCAGGGACCTGCCAATCACAGAATACCCCCGCCGACAGGGACAGGCACCTGACCCAAGCGTGGCTAGTCAACATCCCTTGAAAATTTAGAACCCGGGAAAGACAGCCCTTCTCCGCAGGTAGTTCTGGCCAGAGAGAGCCCTGGAGCAGCCTGTGGGTAACACGCTGGCCTGTGGAGAGGGCTGGCAGGAGAAAAAGAGGCTGGCAGCCATTGGAAGCAGGGGAGACCCCGAGAGGGAGGCCGTGTGGCTTAGGAGTCTCACTTTCAGTCTGCATGAGGCTTGCTACTCCCCTGGCCTTACCTACCACTTGGTTTTGGGATCTAGTAACATCTCCTTTGTGCCCAACTAGCTCAAACTGAGTTTCCATCATTTGTTATTACAAGGGCCCTAAAAGGTAGTGCCTCCTAGATTGGAGGAGAAGGGACCTTTGAGAGCCCCTAATGAAGTCTCTATGCAGAACTCAGGGGTCCCTGACGGATATCCACTCACCTCTCCCAAGATGGGGAGATCACCCTGCACATATGCTCTGTCCAAGTCCCATCTGGGCAATGCTGGGGTCAAGGATGAATGGGACAGTCTGTGCCCCTGAGGCTCTAAGCCTGACAGGGAGACAGACCTCAGACAGGGAGCACCCAACATAGCAGAATGGAGCCTGGATGGTGCGGAGGTGCCACCCCCAACCGTGACAGCCAGCCCCCATCCCCTGATCCTGAGCTGCCTCCATATAAACTTTTGGGGGATGAGGGCGAAGACCAGATCTGGACACCCAGGGTGTATCTGGCCTGGCTGCCTGCCCCAGCCCTGGGAAAGAGCCTGGCCCATCTCTGAGCAGATGTGCCAGCCTGGGCCAGGCACAGCAAACACTGTTGTTGGGTGTTGACCACTAGCCCTGGCTACTGTTCCAGCAGCAGGGCCTGCCTCCAGACTATTTAAGCAGGTTCTGGAAAAACAGCAACAGTACAACAAAACCTCAACACAGAATCATTGGAGCTGTCGTTCCTTTCGCTGGAGCCAGTCCTTCCTCCTACAGTGTCAGCCCACCTGCCCTCTGGTCCCCGCATCCCAGGTGGCTGTGCTGATGTTGGCAGCTGTGTGCTCTAGGTCAAGGTGCCTGTTGTCCAGCTGTGTCCTCACCTTCTTCTGTGTGTGCCTTCCACTCTCTGTTCTGTTCCAGGTGTCTGGCTGGTTTCCTCACGCCTCTATCTCCCCCTCTCTGACAATGGTCCCTCCGAGATAGATGCTGGAGGCCCAAGCCTGGGTGACTCCATTTCCCCAAATCAGCTGCTGTACCCCACCCTCTCTTCCCCTTCTAAGCTGACCAATTTCTTTCTCTCCTTAAAAATAGTTTTAAAAAAGTGTTTCCTAAATCCTGGAGTACCGGAATTTGGTGATTGTTCATGGAGATTTGGGCCAGCTGTTTCCTGTGCTGGGGCTCTAGCAGGGCAGTGATAAGGGAGGGGAGAGGAACTCAGACCCAGGGAGGAAGGGAGGCCCTTGGTGGGCTCAGCAGCAGACCCCCAGAGAGGACACTGTGTGAGTCCCTGCCACATTGCATTTCACGCTGGGGATCTAGTCTCACTCAGGAGCTGCGATGCCAGGAGAACAAATCGTGGCAACACGCTCCATTTGGCTTTTGGACTTAAAAGTGTAACCCAAAGGGCAACTAACAAATTATGAATTACTCTTTCTGGCTGCCTAGCTTGGTTCCAGGCCCCTTGTGTGTGTCTGTGTGCATGTGCATACGGTTATGTGTATACGTACTTGGCCCAATGTCTGCCTCTGAGCTCACATGTGCACACAAGCATGTATACACGCCAAGGCTTGGCTACATCGGCCCCTGTCTTCTGCTCATGACAAGAGCTAATCTACAGCAAAGCTGAGGAGTTTGAAGATTCTGAGACTGGCACCTCCAAGGACGCTTGCTATCCCTGGCCCTTGTCACCTTCCCAGCCAGCCCTTCCTTTCTGTACTGGAATCCCCATGAGATGCCTCTCCTGACTGAGAGGTGCTCAATTTAATTCAATTTGTGGGTATATGAAGAATACTGTTTATAAATGCAATATTTTCCTTAAAGCTTTATAAATCAGATTCGACACTCCTCACAGTCTCTGGAAGGTACCTTTCGGTAAGAAAAATATTAGAACATCTGCACCTTGTCTGTTGGATAAGCTCCCCACCCCAGGGGCTGCTCCAGGCTTTCTCTAGCCTTTCCCCAAACTCACTCTTCTGCCTCATTAGACCTTTCTGGACCTTCATCTCTCCACACACAGGAGAATGAGGGGTGGGAGGAGGTGGCCTGGGGCCATGGGAGGACTGAGAGTCCTTGGGGGGCTCTCGGGTACCAGTCCTGTCTCTGCCAATCACCTTGTGCAAGGCCTTTTTCTGACCTCAGTTTTCTTCTGTATAAATTGGATACATTAAGCAACACCAAGCCCTTGGCCTGGGGGATGGTCAGAACCTCAAAGGGTGGCTTTAGAGGTTTGCAAACTACTCGTTTAATTCACTGAGGCTCTTATTTGTTTTAAATCATTTTACTGGTTTCCTGTGGCTTCTGTAACAAATTACCACACACTGGGTGGCTTAAAACAACAGAAACTTAGTCTCTCACAGTTCTGGAGGCCTTAAGTCTGCAATCAATAGTACTGGGCTGGAATCAAGGACTTCAGCACAGCCACACTCTCCCTGGAGGCTCTAGCAGAAAAGCTATTCCTGACCTCCTGCAAATTCTGCTGGCAGCTGACATTCCTGGGCTTGTAGCCACATCACTTCAGGCTCTGCCTCTGGGGTCACATTGCCATCCTTCTGTGAACCCATCAGATCTCCCTCTTCCTCTGTCTTGTAAGGATACATGTGATGGTATTTAGGGTCCATCTCGTTAATCCAATATAATCTCCTAGTTTCAAAATCATTAACTTAATCACATCTGCAAAGACCCTTTTTCTAAATAAGGTAATATTCGTAGGTCCCAGAGATTTGGGGCTGATATGTTTGGGGGCTATCATTTGGCCTACTACAACCAAAGGTGAAATAATTTAGAAATGTCGCTTACCGCTAAAGGTAAGAATGAGACTTTTATATTTAGCAAAGGGAGGCAGGAGTTTTAAAAGCTTGAGTGAACAAAACGACTTGCAAGGGTCCTCCCTGTCCAATCACTGCAATTTTAACTGCCATGTGCTGAGGGAGACACAAATTAATTGAGTTTCCATCAAAGCAAAACACAATCAAGAAGTGAAATCCATTACTACAAGACAAAACTGATCCCAGGCCTGAGATGCCCCTGTGGATAAAATGTTACCTGGACCCATGAGGGTCTTTGGTTCAGCGGGGGAACCCCATCTCAGGGCCTCAAACGTCACTGGCTCCTGGTTCCATGGTGGGCCCCAGGCTCAGAACAGACAGAGCTTAGGTCAGGCTGGTGGACGGGTTGGAGAGGCCAAGATTGCAGGCCTTCTGAATGCCCCAGAGATTCAGGGCCACACCTCAGCAGCAACACAGCCCAGGAAGAAGGGCAGGGCCTCTGGTTATACCCTCTGACCATGCTGTGAGAAGAGGGCCACTTCCAGACTATTCCAGACAAGCCTGTGGAGCCTACTGCCTCGAATTAGGTGCCTCTTACAATGGACTCCTTTGCTTCCTACATGCCTGGCACCTCCCTGCCTGCAGCTTTATAGCCTCAGGGAGCAATAACCTGAGGATAGGGATGCGGGCAGAGTTTAGAATCAGACAGTCTCGCACTCAAATCCTGGCCCTGTCATTTGCCGGCTGAATTTGCTTGGGCATTGCTTTCACCTCTCTGACTTGGGGACTGTATCTGTGAAACGGAGACAATGCTCTCTGGGTCCTTGGGAGGCACGAGGGTGGAACTGTGCCCAGTAATAGTGGCCATTTTTTATTTGGCTGGGTTAGAGATTCACAGCATGTACTTATTAGCAGCAAATGCTGATGTAGAAAAGCCAGGAGATCAAGGAATCCAGAGAGGCTGGGTTAGGTCATGTGCAACTGAAGTGACTGAGGAGCAGAAGCTGTGTAGGAGCCAGTGTGACCTTAGGCTGTAAGAGCAGAGATGGCTAGTTGGAGGCAGAACAGAAGGAAGCAGGCAGGATGACATTCAAATGCCTTATGGAGGTCTACAAGGCCCTATGTGGCTGCCCTGCTCACTTCTCTGGCCCTTTCTGCCCCTGCTCCTCTAGATCTGCTGTGTCCAGGCTCACTGGCCTTTTTATCATTTTCTCAGTGCTCCAAGCTCCTTCCCACCTTGGGGCCTTTGCACGCGCTGTGCTTCCTTACCACCCAGCTAAACTTACTTACCATTCAGCCTCAGCTTAAATATCACTTTTTCAAGGAAGCTCTCCCACAAAGACAGTTTCCCAGCTCTGTGTTCATCAGCACAGGTCACTGGTTCATTAACACTGGAGCACGTGCTGACCTACCTCTGTCCCATCAGCAGCAGCCAGGTGAGGCAATTGCTGGTGGAACAAAGCATGGGGCTCAGGGGCTGTGGCAGGGAGGCCTTCCTAGGATGCAGCTCTGAGCAAGCAGGTGCCGTAAGACATGTCCGAGGCACACAGAGAGGAGACAGGGAGGTCAGTTGATAACCCAGAGCCAGAGCCCCCAGTGGCCAATGAGTCCACATCCACTCCCTGACGGGGGATACCTGTGATGGGGAGGGGAGTGATTTGCCTAAAGCCATTCAAAGGATGAAGCAGGGCTGGTCTCCTGACCTCAGCTAAGGATACCTTCCAACGCCCTGGGCTGCAGAGAGAGGAGCTGGGCTAATGAGAACTGGGGCAAAAATCAGGAGCCCAGGGCTGTGTGGCGGGGAATTCAGAGAGGAAGAAGGTGGGTTTGTGTAAAGGCACTGGCAGGGATCTTCTGGGCCGATGTGACCCCAAGCTGCCCACGCCTGGGCTGCCTTCTCCTTGGCCAAGCTAGCCAAGGTAGCCTTGCATGTGTCCAGACTTCCAGTGCTGGGCAGGAAAGGATGACTGCGATTCTTGGCTGATGGCATCTCGAGTCCTTCTTTTTCCATATCCCTTTTCTTGTTTTATTTTGTTGTCTTATTAAATAAAAAGAAAAGTCTCTTCCAGCTGGACCCACACTGCAGGTCCTGAAGGTAGAAGCCAGGCCACCAAAGCAGGGATCTGGAAAGGGGTGAGGGGTGTTCTGCAAATTGTGGGCGAGTCACCATTCTCCACCTGGGGAAGCTGCTGGTGCGCTGTGAGGGTCTTTGGAGGGCCCTCCTCTTTTGGCTACGAGCCTCTCACAGAGCCCCTTTAATTCCACTCCCACCCAATCTGCTTTACCATGCAGGCCACTGAGAGGGGTCGCAGCCTGAGTCCTTCCGTCTTTGAGGGAAGTACATTTTCTTCATGACTATAAGGTAAGGCACCAACTGCTGGGGCTGGGGTCTCCATGGGGAAGCAGGAAACTAAGGGAGACTTGGAACCTTTACTGCTTGGGGTGAGCCCGGTGCCCTGGATGGGATGGGAGGAGTGAATGTAACATGGGCAGCGAGCCGGGGCGTGGGCGGGGGTCAGGGTCCAGTTCTGATCACTTTTATATCTTGGGTCTGGTGTTAGGCTGGGGATGTGTGTAATCAGTTGGCTAAAATCAGGAGGTCTATTGTGCCCCTAAGTCCTTACAGGCCAGGCAGGGGTTTCCTGCAGTAGCCGCACCTCCTCCACACAG
This sequence comes from Piliocolobus tephrosceles, assembly GCF_002776525.5. Classification (NCBI taxonomy): domain Eukaryota; kingdom Metazoa; phylum Chordata; class Mammalia; order Primates; family Cercopithecidae; genus Piliocolobus; species Piliocolobus tephrosceles. The sequence continues at coordinate 83,840,938 of NC_045439.1, forward strand.
GGACCCATGGCATGTTCTGTGGCTACGCCTCACCTCACTCTGTCAGGATAAGAGGCCTGGGTGGGAGACAGGCCGGCCTGGTTATGCCCTTTACAGATAAAGGGAGTAGATATAGAGCAGATAAACTAGGCCAGGGATGGGAAGGGACTCGCCAGCACCCCTGCTCCCCTGGCCAGCACAAGAGTGGCTGCTGCAGGAACGGAGGGCCCAAAGAGAGGCCTTGGACCCAGCAAAATAGCTCCAAGGCCACACAGGTCAAAGCCCTGGGTTGCCTTGTTCCCCCAAGCAGCAGCAGGGGTGGCGAAACAGGAGGAGGAGGCAGGGCAGGCCCGGTGCCCTCCAAACCTCAGCCAGCACCCCAGGCCCAGGCCTGCCTCTGCTGATCCCACTATTAGCCACATGGGTTGTAACTCAGGCTACACAGCATCCTGGGCCATCTCTCCTCTTTTGGGGACAGTGTGTGCTATCCTGTTCCTGACCATGGGTCAAGCCACCTGAAGGTGGCTGTGCTATCCCACCCCAACATGGTGTCCCCCTCTGCTCCCCTGCCCTTGGAGGGAGGACTACGCCCAGAAAATGAGGGCTGGGAGGAATTAAGTGGTCTGGGCAGCTGCCGGTAGGAGGTATGTGAAAGACAGAAGGACTTTGGAGAGGGAGGCAGACTCAGGGGAGGGATCCCAGGAGAAGGGAGATGCACTCTGAGCAGAAGGAAAGATGACGCCGTGGAAATGCCTGGTGTTGGTAGAGCCCAGGTGGCCTTCATACTAGGGGAGGGAGCAGGAAGGATCCCTGTGCAGGGCCTTGAGTGATCAGTCAGTCATGAGAAGAGGATTTGTCTTCAGGCTAGAGAAGGATCGCCCTGAGGCATTCCAGAGCTGGTGGGGTCACTCCTTGCACACTCGCTCCCACCGCTCTCCAGGGCTGCCAGCCGGCCTCCCTTCCTAGTGCTGCCATCGCTCCTCCTCTCTCCTGAGGACTCTGATACTGGGCTCAGGCTCCAGCTCCTTTCTATGGGGTGAGTGAAACCAAATGGGTGGGTTTGCTGGCAAGGGGCAGGAGGCACCAGGGCACGGTGGGGTGAAGAGGAGGCCAGTTCCAAAGGCTGGGATCTGGGTTCCACCCCCACTCTGCATTTGCTGCCTCCTCCCTGAGTAAACCAGGCACTCTCCCAGGCCTCAGGCGCCTCCTGATAGCCAGCAGGATGCCGGCTTCTCCTGGGGCTGCACCAGCGTGGGGCTGTGGCACAGGGCCGGGTGTGAGCAGCTGGTCTGCCCTGCAACTGCTGCAGAGAGCAGGCTCCCATCCTTGGGGTAGGGGCCATGTGGTCTGTATTTCTCAGTGTGTCTCCACCTCTGCTTTTCTGTTCATTTTCCTCTGTATCTCTTGGTAGTTGCTTTCTTTTTCTTCTTTCTTATCTTCCTCCTGGACCCTGGAAATCCCTGTAATTCTGCTGTCAATCTCTTTCTCTTTTTGAGTTTCTTTCCCCCACTATCTCCCTCACCTCCGAACACCCACACCCAGCCAGCTCCACGTGTGCTGCACTTTCCTCGGAAGCAGCTCTCATGGCTGTCCTCTCTCAAGTCTGCCACCCTGGTTCAGATGGCCAGTGGCCTCTGTCTTAAATTGCTACAGAAATCTCCAATGGCTCCTATTTCTTTCTTGAAACCACTGCCAAAATATTTTCCCAGAATACCCTTTCTCCTTGTCTCTCCCTAGGTCAAAAACAGCACAATTCCCTGTGCCTTGAGTACAAACCATTCCTCTTAGTACTCAGACCCTCTGTTCTCTGTCTAGGTCCCCCAGGTTAGGGCAAGGAAGAGACTGGCATATGGCCTGTCAGAGGTAGGGTGCTGCATACAGTTAATGGGGCTTGGGAGTTGGGGCTAACTTGGAAAGGATAGGGACTTCCCTGGTGAGTGTTGGAGGAGGCACTGCTGAAACCAGAGGCAGAATTGTAGCTGGAAGGAACCGGGAAGCACCACAGAGAACATGCAGAGTGGCAATAGAAGTGCCAGGAGACTGGGGCCATGACTGGAGAATCCGGGTGGGACAAAAGAATTTCTGCATCTAAAGCTGCTCTCTAAGGTCAGCAATCATAACTACATTCCTGATCCAAGAAACTGCATGGTCCCTGGACCAGCACAACATGATGCCAATAAAGTCAGAGGCTGGTCTTTCTGATGCTACAGGGGTCAAGATATTTTTTTGTTGTTTGTTTGTTTTTTGAGACAGAGTCTCACTTTGTTGCCCAGGCTGGTCTCAGACTCCTGGCCTAAAGCAATCCTCCCACCTCAACCTTCCAGTGTAGGGATTATAGGCATGAACCACTGTGCCCAGCTGGTTTCAAGAACTTTAATGGGACTTTGCAATGCAAGATTTCATAGTTTATAAGGTCTGGCCTGCCTTTGCCAGGATATACTAGGCATACTGAACCTTTTGACCAAAGAAACACTAAAATATTTACATTCGACAATTATCATCTGTGGTCACAGTGATGTCACCCCTAGTTTTGAAGTAATGGCCTCCCCCAGCTTCAGAACATGCTCTAAGCCTGTTTGGAACACACCTCAGGCTAGGGACAGCTTGAGACTAAGTCAGCCCAGGCAATACAGTGATGCTCCTCATCTGTTTGGTCAGTGCTGAGTGGAGACAGAGTGGATCAGATGATCCTAGGAGACCCCTTCCTCATACTGCTCTGGTTCTATCACTGAAGTGATTTCTGAAGATGTTGGACATAAGGCATAAAAACTCAAATTGGGCCAGGAACAGTGGCTCAATGCTTGTAATCCCAGCACTTTGGGAGTCCAAGGCTGCTGATTGCTTGAGCCCAGGAGTTCGAGACCAGCCTGGCAACATGGCAAAACCCTGTCTTTACAAACAATACAAAATTTAACTGCGTGTGGTAGGGAATGCCTGTAATCTCAGGGGAAGTGGTATCTGTAAGGGTAGAAGTGTAGATAGGGGTAGCCAGGCAGGGATGGGCATGGGAGAGGAGACAAGCAAGGTTTGGAGGGCTGAAGACTAACTTGGGCAGAGGCAAGAGCATACAGAAAGGCTCAGAGACGGAAGAGAACATGGCATCTTTGAGAGCCTGAGCAAAGTTTAATACGGCCCACGCATTGAGTTCACTGGTGGCAGATGGAACTTGAGAAGGAGGCAGTGCAGGATAACAAAGGGCTTCCTAAGCCATGTTAAGAAGGCAGGATTGGACTTCCCCTTGAAGGTAATGGGGAGCCACTGAAAGTTCTAAACAGGAGAATGAAGTCATTAGATTTGTGCTTTAGAAAGATCATTCTAGCTTCTCGAGTGGAGGCAATAGAGGAAGATATTGGAGATGGGGGAGTTAGGGAGCTCTCGGGGTATGAGATGGTGAGGGATTGGACCTGGGCAGTGGTGGTGATAGGAAGAGGAAGAACAAGAGGAAGAGGAAGTGGGGAGGATGCCTGAAAGTCTGGAGGCTGGAAGAATAAGCTAACCCAGACTGGAGGCCACGCTTCCTCTTCCAGCAGAGTGCCTGGGGGCCTGCTGCATTTTCCCATGCACTGTAGTCTGTTGTCAGAGAGGAAGACACCTAAGAGAATGGGTTGCGTGGGCTGGAGCTGTGGAGGAAAGCCTGCGGCATGCCATTAACAGGATGGGCCTCAGGTCAACAGGACTTAGCCTCCAGGCTAATCCCCTTGGAAGGAGGACACGACTTTGCTTCCTCCTCTAAGCCCCAGGCCAGCGTCAGCCTGTCACTTTCTGCCTTGCCTGTTCTCATATGAGCTTCCTTCTTGCCTGTTCGCCCCTGAGGCTTCCCACCTGAATAAGCCCAGCCACCGCTTATGCTTCTCAATCCCCTGATCCAGTTCCTCACACTGTAAGAAAGTCCTGCGCCTCCCGGAGGAATGTCTCATGTCACGCTCCTACCTCTAAGGCAGCCACTTGCTCTATGCCTTTGAACACTCTTGGCTCTGAAAGTCTTCTATTCATGGAGAGCTGGTGCCTAGTGGAACTAAGTGGGCTTGAGTCCAAAAAAGTGGCTTCTTTACTCTGGGAGTGGGTTAAACTCTCCACCTCAGACAAACCCATCCCAGACCCAAGCTATAAGATCAGGCCAAAGGACCAAGTCCTGGCTCAGGGCTCCCAAGGGTATGGTCTGTAACTCCCAGCTCCTCTTCTGCACACACCCCACGAGCCACAAAGGTCCTTCTCCCATTCTTGGTGAATATTCACATCGAATATTGATGTCAGAGTGAATATGTCCCCCAAAATGCTCCATCCATGAGCACTGCGGGAGAGGAATGTGAGTGCAGGGTCGAGAGCTCCCTTAGCTCTGTAGATGGGAGGCAGGGAGCAGAGTTCTTAAGCCAGCCCCTCCCGGCAGCCCCACCACTACCTCTGAGCACTAATTAGAGATGAGCTCGGGCCTGTGGAACATATGGTTTGTCAGTTTTGTTTCCAGGTGAAGCCAAGAAAAGGAGATGGAGAGGAAACTCTGGGCAGAGAGGGAGAGGCTCTGAGGAGGGGGCACCCAGAGGGTCCAGGGCTCCCTCGCCTTTTCCTCATGGACTGGTGATTATCAGAGCAGATGCCTCTGGCTGTAGGTCATCCGGCCCCAACAAGAAGGAGTTTTATCATCTCACAGAACAAGAAACCCAGAGGTGGAGTGGGCTCCAGGGCACCAAGGTGGGCTGCTCCGGCTCTGCTGCTCCTCCATCAGCCGCAGTCTATTCTGAGGGAGACTGGCTCTCTTCCTGCAATGTTTAAAAATCAATGTGAGATCATTATTCATACCTCCCAGCAGACTTTCTCTCAATCTCATTGGCCAGGATTATTCAAAGATCCATTTCTAAAACAATTAGCAAGGGACATGGGACTGTTGGGACCACCCCGGGGAAGCCCTTCACCTTCCAGAGGAGGCAGTGGTCCCTGAGCCCAATCCAGGATCCGTGGAATGGGAGAAATGATTGGTGGGGGCATGGATACTGGATGGGTAACCAAGGCTAGCAAGGTGAGATGGACACCAGTCTGGACTCTTTCTCCGCATTATTTAGAAAGAAAAGGCAATCTTTCTAATAGTAAGAAAGAAAGAGATGAGAGTTGTGGCAGATCAGGGGCTAAACTGGACATTTGGACTCAGAGTTCTTCCCATCTGTACTTTCTGCTGTTCACAGCACTTTTCTGTCCAATGTCTGGTTCAATAATCATAATGACCCTGTGAGTAAGGCAGGGAAATGATTATCATCTTCCCTTGACTGATGAGAAAAAGGAAACACAAGGAGCTAAAGTGACTTCCCAGACCCCTTCCAGGCATCTTTTAGTCACACCGCCTAGATATACTGGCATGTCATGTGACTTATTTTTAGCTCTTTTAGGAAAAAGTTTCATTCTCACCAGTATCACCAGAGGTCTGCCTGAGGAGTCAAGTGTCCAGGGATTCAAGGAGCTTCCAGAATATCCATGACCTTTTTTCTCTTCCAACTCACGGAAGAGATACAAAGACCTCCTTCCTGATGCAGAGCACAGGCCTTTTCTGTTATTTTGGAAACAGGTTGCTTCCTAAATCAACCTTGCTGTACAGGGAGCAGTACTGTCCTTGGTACTGGGCACTACTTCCTGTCATTGGCCGTCCTCAATTGCCTTTCCTTTTCAGCTTCAAGGCTGAATTCTTAAACCAAGATCTAGAGGAATTACAGGAACTATAGTTAACCCTAACATCACACGTTGTTACCCCACTGAGGAATTCTTCTATGGCAGTGTGTTAGGCTGTTTTTTTTGTTGTTGTTTTTTTGTGTTTTTTTGAGTTGGTATAAAGAAATACCTGAAGCTAAGTAATTTATAAGAAAAGAGGTTTAATTAACTCATGATTATGCAGGCTTTACAGGAAGCATGGTGCTGGCATCTGCTTCTGGTGAGGGCCCCAGGAAACTTTCACTTATGGTGGAAGGCAAAGTGGGAGTAAGCAGCTTACATGGCAAGTGTGGGAGCAAGGGGTGGGGGTACCACACACTTTTAAACAACCAGATCTCGTGAGAACTCACTATTGCGAGGACAGCACCAAGCCATGAGGGATCCACCCCCATGACCCAAACACCTTCTACCAAGCCCCACCTCCAACACTGGGGATTACATTCCAACATGAGATTTGGGTCGGACAGATATCCAAATCGTATCAGGTAGGCAAGGAAGGAATGGATTTGCAAGTTCAAGACACAAGCTCCCGGGTTCTCCTGTTGGCTTAGCACATGTCTACGGCACTAATTCCAGGTCTGCCAAACTATGGCTCACAGTTAAATCTGGCCTGCCACCAGTTTTTGTAAATAAAGTTTTATTGGAACTCAGCCATGTGTATTTGTTTACTTATTGTCTGTGGCTGCTTTTGTTCTACCATAGCAGAGTTGGGTGGTGGTGGCAGAGACTGTATGGCTTACAAAGCTAAATATTTACTAACTGGTCCTTTACAGAAAGAAGTTGCCAACTCCTGCTCTCGTTTATTCTCTTTTGGGCAGGTTTTTGTTCTGAGCACAAGCCTGTGTTACCAATAATTCCCTTTATCCCTATCGACCCCCAACCTCCTAGCTTAGGATCCATGAAATCCTGAAAGACACAATCTCAAATGTTTACATCCTGAAAGCTGAATTCTGGGAAAGGGATTAGTGCAGTTTGGGTTACAGTAGCATAGCTGCGTCATATTAATTGCATCCTGTTAAGTGGAACTATTGTCTTGTTATTGTATTTGTTGGTTTAAGGAGATGTATGTAGGCCCCCGGTTGACAAGGGGTAGACTTGGGGAGTTAATTTTAGATGTCAATTTGACCAGATTAAGGAAAACCTAGAAACCTGGTAAAGCATTGTTTTGGGTGTGTCTGTGGGGTGTTTCCAGAGGAGATTAGTGAGTGAGTTCAGTGGACTAGGTGGAAAAGATCTGCCCTCAGTGTTAGCAGGCACCATCCTCTTAGCCAGGGGCCCAGAGAGAACACATACAGAGAGTGGACTGCACTCTCCGAGAGCTGGGACAGGCTTTTTTTTTTTTTTTTTTTTTGAGGCGGAGTCTTGCTCTGTCGCCCGGACTGGAGTGCAGTGGCCGGATCTCAGCTCACTGCAAGCTCCGCCTCCCGGGTTTATGCCATTCTCCTGCCTCAGCCTCCCGAGTAGCTGAGACTACAGGCGCCCGCCACCTCGCCCGGCTAGTTTTTGTATTTTTAGTAGAGACGGGGTTTCACCATGTTAGCCAGGATGGTCTCGATCTCCTGACCTCATGATCCGCCCGTCTCGGCCTCCCAAAGTGCTGGGATTACAGGCTTGAGCCACTGCGCCCTGCCAGGGACAGGCTTTTCTTCTGCTGTCTTGGACATCGGAACTCCAGGCCCACCAGCTTTTGACTATAGGCCCACGAGGATTGACACCAGCGGCCTCCCAAGTCCTGAGGCTTTCTGTCTTGGACTGAGAGTTACCCCATCTGCTTCCCTGGTTCTGAGGTCTTTGGACATAGGCTGAGACATGCTACTGACATCCCAGGGTCTTTAGCTTGTAGACAGACTGTCAAGGGACTTATCAGTCACCATAGTTTTGTAAGCCAATTCCCCTAATAAATCACCTCTCATGTCTATATACATATCTTATTGGTTCTGTCTATCTGGAGAAACCTCATTAATATAAATTTAGTCTTGGGGAAGCTGAATATTATTTCTTCTTATGGTATTCCTTACAACACAACAGAAGAGATCTGTAAAATTGTTCCCTCAGAAAAAAGCTGTGATAAGCTAAGTGACAAGTCTACTTAATGGTGAAAAATAAAAGTTTAAAAGCTAATTATTATTGGTGCTGCAAAAGCAGAAAATTGCTTAATGGCAATGGCCAAGCAATAATCAGCTTTCTAATGGACAACACATCTTTACAAAATTTGTAGACCACAATCACTTTCCAAATACAAGTGCAGTGAGTGTTTTGAAGAACATACATGAACTGAAAATGCAGGTGAAAAATACAAGAAATCTCCCTTGCCAAATTAGTCAATCATGTGTGACTTCTGCCCCTTCATGCATAGCACCTATTTACTATGCTGTATATTTCATCTTTGCATCATCTTCAGTATTGGAGGTACAAATCATGTAGACCTTTAGAGAATTCTAATTTGTTTTATGCAATTTTTTTTCAAGTTTGACTCCATGGAAGTGCATTATCACAATGTTGGCTTTGTGTGTAAGTATTGTGTATGTATGTAAAAATGTCTAAACTTCCTCAAGAAATGAAGAGATGTCCTGTTTGTACATCTGCATTTGTGAAAGATAAAATTTCTCGAGATTTCAACTCTTTGGGTGGCTGCACCCATTGTAGTTTCAATCAATCTCATCTAAAGACTTAGCATGTCCATCATGGTACTTCAGATGACCTCAGTTACAAAGCTAGGCACACACAATTACCAAACGTAGTGATACGCATGTATAGCTTTCACTTTTTGATCTATTTCTTTATGAATGTGACTCCTCTGCTCGTAACTGTTACACCCATGTGACTGTTGTTAGGACACTGAATGTTTATGATTACAAAAATACACATACCATCATTGCCCGTATTGTTGTGTAAAGGGGTCAATGAAGTGTTCTGTCATGTTTTTATATGCTTCTCAAATAATCCCTTTTAAAAATGAAAGTAAATATTTTTAAATAATTACATTTTTTTCAGAGTTATATTTTCAGGATTTTCATCTTTCAAGAATGTGAATGTGGGGATTTTAGACTTCAGGGATTTTGATATTTTAGGATTTTGACATCCAGGATTATGGCGTTTGGGATGTGTCTTTCAGGACTATGGCCCAGATGATTTAGGAAGGGGTCTTTTCCCAGCTTTCTCAGTTTCTGGGTAAACTGACTTTCTGACCTATATGGGTCCTAGGTCCATCCCATCTCTTTAAATTCAAACTGCTCTCAAATACAAACTCAGTGGTCCTCTCTGGCCTCTTCCCACAGATGTTTCCCAAACCCATCCATCTAAGGCTGAGCACACAGCCTACTTAGCTTCCCCGAGCCAAGCCTCTAGTCTAGACAAGGCCAGCAGTTAATACAGGAGTCACCCCTATGAGACATACTACTTTATAATCTTTCTCAGTGTGTCAGGACTTTTTCAGTTGAAAATAACAGAAATCTCATCCAAATTAGCTTAATAAAGAAAAAACAATTCTGCACAAAATTCCAGAAGTAGATCTTACTCCTCCCAGCACACAGGTGATGCCATCAGAACTCAGCCCCATGTTCCATCTTGACTCTGCATTCCTCAGTATTGGCTTTGTTTAGACAGGCCTCCAAATAGCTTTGGCTCATGTTCTCAGCAGAGAGATCCCCTTCGTTCTAACAAAAGAGCCCAGAGCTGAGTCTCACAGTTCAGGTGGATCACATGATCACCTCTGAGCCAATCACTATGGCCTGGGGAATGGAATGTTAGGATTGGCCAGGCTTGGACCACATGGCAATGCAAATATTGGGGAGGTAACCCCACTGGACAGACAGAGTGGCAGAGGGGTGATCCAGAATGGAGAATGCTTCTGCCTACCAGGTGAAGGGCCAATGCAGGCTGGCCAGGCAAGGACAGTAGGTGAACATCTCACCTCACCTGCCTGGTTTGTGTGACTTCTCACTCACAGATTGTCATTTTCTTTTTCTCTGAGGTCTTCTCAAGGGGCTATAACAGTGTTCAAGTTTCTCCCAGCCTACATGATAAAGTCTGTGCTGCTTCTTAGGCTAAAATACACCCTACCTCTTGTCTATCTATCAGCCTTGCGTCCCACCATCTCCTCTATCTCACAAGCTCTGGCAATGTTGAGCTTCCACCAGCTGTGCCCCAGTGGTCCCAGGTCTACAGTTTAGCTTAGCACTTTCCATTTCTTTTGCCTTTCCCACTTTGTCTGCATGGCACACTTCTGATTTACTGCCCATATCAAGAGTCCCCTCCTCTGGGAAGTCGCATCCTCACCTCTAGGACAGAAGAAAGCACCCCCTCATCTGTGCTATCACTGCTCTGTACTAGAGTTCCAGGGGGTCTATCTCTCTGTCTCTTTCTGCTTATCTTTGTCTTCTTTTTGAGACAATGAGCTCCTCAATGGCAGGGATGTTTCCAGGCAATGTTTGTTGAATGAAAACATCTTCCCAGGGAGTTGGCCTTTGTGTGGCTTCTCCAACTCCAGCATCAGAACAATGCTAGATCCTCTAAAATCCCATAAGATTAGTGGGAGAATATAGGCTAAAAAGGGGGATAAAGCCAAGCAGATGCATTGCTAATTAATTCCGTAGACATCTAGCAAACATTTTCAGTGCCAAGCACTTTGCTAAGTGATGGGACCACAGGTGATTTGGGCATATTCCCAATCTCAAGAAATTCACTATGGAATAGAGAAGTGAAGTTATCTGAGCTACTTGTATTTCCCTTTCTCTGGCCAATACCTAACCTAGTATCTGACACGTAGGCTATGTTTAATAAGCAGTCACTGAACAAATAAATGAATAAATGAGTAAGTGAGGGAACAAATGCTATGGAAGGTACACATAAGGCTGTGTCAGAGTATGGGGTAAGAAAAGAGTGCTGAGAATATCCTTTCATCATCTCATTTACTGAGGCACATACTGGTTGTTGGGGATTCAGAGAGAAGGGGCCCTTGTCCCCTGTTCTCGAGGATCCTATGGCCCAGGGAACTGAAAAAATCAATGCTTACAAGACAGTGTGAGAATTACTGAGCAGAGATATGCTGAGAACTGTGATAAGAGAGCATGGTGGGGGAATGCATGGAAGAGAAACCAATGAAATAATTGATTGACCAGTCAGTGTCCTCTGTAATGACATCTCTATGTTCTCTGCCCTTTCCTGGTTTTTCTGTGGGAGCCCCAAGAAAATACTAATTCATTTGGTCAAGGAAATCTTAATCAACACGGGGGAGGACCACTCACGGAACATTAAGTGAAGAGTCAAAATATTGGACAGTGGTTCCATGCTAAATCATGACACAGAAAGTCACAGAAGGGAGAGCTCAGGTTCCTGGTGGGCCTAAGTGGTCAGGGAAGGCTTCCTGCAGGAGAGTCATTCTGAAAAGCAGGCTCTGGAGCTACAGATCTCTGACAGTCTTCAGTGCCGGACTGGGTACCTTTTATACCTTTTTTTTTTTTTTTTTCCTGAGACGGAGCCTCGCTCTGTTGCCAGACTGGAGTGCAGTGGCATGGTCTCGGCTCACTGCAACCTCTGTCTCCCAGGTTCAAGCTATTCTCCTGCCTCAGCCTCCCAAGTAGTTGAGACTACAAGTGTGCACCACCACGTCCAGCTAATTTTTGTATTTTTAGCAGAGACGGGGTTTCACCATGTTTGCCAGGTTGGTCTCGATCTCTTGATCTCATGATCCGCCCGCCTCAGCCTCCCAAAGTGCTGGGATTACAGGCATGAGCCACTGCACCTGGCCTTTTTATACTTTTATAGTTTACTCCATAGGCAGCAAAGAGTCATGTAAGAGTAGTGAGCTGGGGAGGGGTGTGATCAAATATGGATTTTAGAAAAATTACTTTGGGCATAATATAGATAATAGGGGAGAGAGATGGGGAATGCAAGATAGGATATAGGGGAACAACTTGGGGGCTTTGTCATAGAACTAGTGAAAGATTATGACAACTTCAGCCTCGTTCTTCAATTGCGATAACTTGGCTTCCAGTAATAAGAAGGTCATTCCAAACAGTTTCTTTCCCTTGGCTCATGGCCAAGTTAAGGTTTCTTGGGGGTTCCAGTTCATTCAACAAATATTTATTGCACTAGGCAGGAATGGAGCTAGACACTGAGAATAGAACTGTGAACAAAACAACACTGCCTGTCTTCATAGAACTTCCATTCTAATAGTCATCTCTATGGCTGCAGGTGGCTCCCAGGGAGAAAGGAAGCCTGGTTCAAAGTTGCCTTTCAGGATGGCACAACTGGGAGGTAGTCTTAGCAGTCAGTCCACACATCCCCCCACCTACAGCACCCATGGCTAATAAGCCATGTGTTTCTTCCATTTTATCCCATTTAATCCCGATCCCCAGCAGAGATTAATGAGGTGGGTGTTGGTGCCCATTATGCAATGATAATGAGTGGGCAAGGACTCCCTGGGATACCACTGACAATACTTCCCTTGGAGGGCACTGAGGCAGCTGTCAGAAGATGCTTTTGAGGATCAGGTGGGGAGTGTGCAGGCAGGCCCAGTCTCAGGCAGAAGGGGCACTTCCTCAGTGCCTGCGTTGGTCCTTTGGATTGCTGGGGAGGGCTGCACCACTCACCAAAGCAACACTGAGAGCCACAGAATGCCAATCAGACTCAGACATCAGGATCTCAGACAATAACTGCGACGCCGAAAATACACAGAATAACCAGGCAGCCTTTGTAATTAACTTCTGCTCCCTTCCAGCAGTCATTTGGAGTTAATGGTTTCTTAATTCAGTGCTCGTTTGGTGACTTTAATTTCCAATTAATTTTGCCGATTTTCCTCCGAGGTGCTCATGGTGTGATAGAAAATTCCTGTATGGTGAAGTCCCCACCACAGGGACCTGGAGTGGGTGGGGAAGGAAGGAACTGGGGTCAGGGTGCCACCAGAAGACCAGACTCCTGCCTGAGTGTCAGGAATCAGCATCTCCTGGGTTCAGGAGGTCCTTGGGGAGTTCAGAGGTCCATGAGAGACTCTTCCCCTAAGAGGGGGCTGGAAAGAGCTGATAAGGTGGTGCAGGGGTTGAAGGTACCCTGAGTTTTGCTAGCTCTTGAGAGTTTTGAGTCACAGTGGATGAGGCAGGAGAGGAAGCCCAGCTCTCCTGGAAGAATCAGGGAAGGGGTCAGGACCAAGGACAGTGCCCTCCTTTTCATCAAGCAGAAGCATTTAAGAGGTCTTGGTCCAGATCCCCTTTGCTGGGCCAATGCCCGCATTGCCCAGCTGCTGCAGGTGTCAGCTGCTATCAGCTCACAGCCTACCCCTTCTCTAGAGTTGCCTTTGGCAAATGGGATTCACCTCTTCTGGGAAGTTACATTACCCGTGGCTTGGGACATTCTGTGCACAAGCACTGAATTGTATAGATAGAAGGCTGCATCCCTTCTCCTCAATCACCCTCCCTTTTGCCTCAAGGTGAGTCTGCCACTGTGGTGCAGCTGGTATTCCAGAGTGGTGCAGCCAGATCCAGCTGAGGCCACATTTTTCTTAGGTCCTTCCTTCCCTTTCTCCTGCCAGGACTCCCTCAGTAAATCCCATGCACCTGAATCTCTGTCTTGGGCTCAGCTTCTGGGGAACCCAAATGACAACAATAGTTTATATATTAAACTCTTATCCTCCTCTTACAGTGTACCAGATGCTGTTCTGAGTCCTTTACTCAAAGAAATCCATGTCATCCTCATAGCAACCCTACAAGGTAAGTATTGTTAGTGTCCCTATTTTGAAATAAGAAAATAGACAACAGGAGATTAAAGGACTTTCCCAGGGGCAGCATAGACTGTAAGTGCAGAACAGGAACTTGAACCCGGGGACTCTAGTTCCAGACTCTGCCCTTAACCATTATGCTGCCCAAGATGGAACCACTGACCTCCAGCAACTTCCCTAAAGGCATGGCTAATGTAATTCAAGAGGCTGAGCCACTAAAGTGTGAGGGAGAGCTTTTCTCCAGGTCCTTTTTCAGAAGGATTGAGGAACAGGGGGGTCTGGAACCCTGGAGCTCTGGCCCCATGATGACAGAGCACTCTCTTTTTGAGACAGAGTCTCACTCTGTCACCCAAGCTGGAATGAAGTGGTGCGATCTCAGCTCACTGCAACCTGCGCTTCCAGGGTTCAAGAGATTCTCCTGCCTCAGCCTTCTGAGTAGTTGGGATTGTAGGCACCTGCCACCATGGCCAGCTAATTTTTGTGTTTTTTTTTTTAGTAGAGACGGGGTTTTGCCATGTTGGCCAGGCTGGTCTCAAACTCCTGACTTCAGGTGATCCACCCGCCTCAGCCTCCCACGGTGCTAGGATTACAGGCGTGAGCCACTGCACCCAGCCTAGAACACTCTTTTAGGCAAACTTTCCCCCTGGGGATGGGCCTGAAGATCAATAGCATCGTGCAACAGGACAAGTGCTGGGGAGTGAAAGTCAGACATCCAAATTCTAGTGCTCACTGTGTCTCTGACTCTTTGTGACTTGGGATGAGTCATTTTCCACCAGTGGGCCCTTGCTTCTCCAGCTCTACTATGTGAATGAGTTAGTGACAAAGTCTTGAAGAGCCCCAACTCTAATGTTTTGGCTTTATGAAGTGGAGACACTTTATGAAGTGGTCCTTCCCAGGGGATCCCCCATTAGAGGATGAGAACAGATGTCCATGGAAGGCAGAGGAGCTACTTTCCATGACTTGTGGGCATCAATGGCTCTGTCCCCAAAGGATTGAGGAGGGGATCCACAGGGCCACAGAAGAATGTAGGTCACAGTGACTGCTCAATGACCATATATGGAACATTTATTCATCAACAAGCACTTACAGGGTGCCTACCTCATGCCAGGGATTCTGCACGTGTAATTCATGTCTCCCCAAGCTAGGGCACAATGAGGCACAATCACAGCAATTGCCATCAATTCATTGACCCTTTCCCTACTTACCATTGAAGGACCAATCCCATGTAAAGACACCCCACTTCCATACATTCCATTTTTGGACTTTCCATGGGTATCTCCATTGTCCTCAGGGATACATGTTTTCTGTCATTAAATAGGAGGTGTGCTGTGTCCTTGCTCTCCCTTCCTGAGATGCTCACAGTAATGCTCACTGTCTGTGGAGTCATAGGAGGGGACCCTGCTGCTGAAGCCTTTTATGAGAAAGCCACATTCCCTCTGCTTCCAAAGCTGCCAGTCCACAAGTGCCATGAAGTGTGATGGTTTCTTTGACCTTCATTGCTCGTCAAAGGAAGAGGAGAACCCCTCAGTCCCCTGAAGCAGGGCTAGGCCAAGGGGAAGGCAGTGAGGGAGGGTGAACAGGAGTGGTATAAATATTGCCTCTTTTCTTCTCCCCTATCCTGACTTCCTCTTTCTCCAAACTTTAGGGAGACCATGTCCAGGGGCAGCTTCCTCCCACAAACCAGGGAGGCAGGGAAGTGCAGGGCAGCATTCCATCTGCCTTCGTCCCCTCTGTGAGTCTCAGCTACCTCACCTGCCCCTAAATCCCAATCCTCAGAAGTGTCCACAGCGCAGCTGCTGTCAGATCAAAACCTCTGCTGGACAGCTCCGCTGAGGCCCTTGTTGGGGAACTGGAGGTGTTGTGGCTGTGGCTGTCACAGGTCCCAATCCACAGCTGGTAGGAGCTGTAAAGTCCAGACAGCCAGGACTGGTTTTTTATTTTTCTAATGAAAAATAAAAACAGACACCTTTGCAGGGAAGGAGACCAATTTTACTCTTAGAGCCAGGGCATTGTGCCACAAAGTGGCCTTGTGCAACCCCAGGGCCTGACTGTGTGACTGGAGGAGTCAGCCCTGATGGAAGCTTCCTTGCTGTGCTTTCAGCTTACCTCCACTCTTCATCTTACCCAAGCACAGCTATGACTATGCCCCTCTCCTGGCCAAAAGCCTTTAGAGGCCTTCAAACATCTACTGGGTGAAATCTGAATGGGCCTCTTGGCATCAAAGGGCTGCCATACTCTGGCTGTAAGCCATCTTCACTCCTATCACAGATTACAGCCACACCTAGAAGCCCACTCTTTCCCATACTTGCCCCTTGCTGCCGATTCTCGGGACCTTTGCACAACATTTGTTCTGTGTGGAGCACTCCACACTTCCCCATCTCCACCTGTAGAAACTCACTCTTTCCCTGAGGGACCTGGGATTCAAGGAGGACCATGGCCACGGGGAATCTGACACCACATCTGCCAATGCTCTCCTCTACTTTTCTCTCTCCTCTCTCCCTGTGCCCTCATTCCCTCTGCAACTCCTTTGGCTTCATCTTCCTGGATCCCATGAACACAATCGAATTATAATTGTCAGGCTGGAAGGGACATGAGAGCTCCATGTTCTCTCACCCCCACCTAGATCAGTGATTCTCTTTCAAACTTTGGGAGAAATTGAATCAGCTGGATAGTTTGTTAAAACATAAATTGCTGGACCCCACACTCAGAATTTCTGATTCAAGAGGCCTAGAGTGGAGTCCAAGAATGTGTATTTCTAATAAGCTATCAGGTAATGTCAATGCTGCTGGTCCAAGGACCACATTCTAGGAACTGCTGACCTGGATTTGGGCTCAGAAATTAACCTTGTATCTCTGTTTCCCCTGAAACAAAGGGTCCAATGCCGGCACACTTACTCACTTGGTTTGGTACCCACTGATGGTTGTTGTGGCTCTTTTTTTTTTTTTTTTTTTGACAGAGTCTTGCTTTGTTGCCCAGCCTGGAGTGCAGTGGTGCAATCTTGGCTTACTGCAACGCCTGCCTCCTGGGCTCAAGCTATCCTCTCATCTCAGTCCACCATGTAGCTGGAACCACAGACTGTGTGCCACCATGCCCGCCTAATTTTTGTATTTTTAGTAGAGACAGGTTTCTCCATGTTGGCCAGTCTGGTCTCAAACTCCTGACCTCAAGTGATCTGCCTGCCTTGGCCTCCCAAAGTGCTTGGATTACAGGCATGAACCACTGCACCTGGGTGGATGTGGTTCTTGATAGGAAGATAGGGCTTCCAGGCACCTGCCACCCAGAGTCCTGGGGAAGGTCTTGGGTTTCATTATTACAATAAATTCACTGACAAGAACACAAAATTCTCTGCAGGGAAAATAATCATAGTGATTCATAAAGAAACATACTGTAATAACATCAGTATTGGTAATAATAGTAATAACATGATTATAATATAATGTCATCTGCCCTAATGTGCTAAATCCAGATTGGTCTGAGCCATATAAAAGAATTACTGACATACACAAATGCTCAGAAAGTCTAGCTTAGACGTATTTGGGGCTATTTAGGTGATGGCAATGATGATGATGACTGTAATAACAAACCACATTTATACACAGCTTTAGCGTTTCTAAAGCACTTTTTACCAGTTTTATTTTAACAGCAACTCTGGAAAGTAAGCAAGGTGGGTAAGCTTCTTCGGTTGATAGATGAGGCTCCCATTTGCTCCTCCTTTCAGGCCTCATTCAACAAATATGTGTTGTGTGCAGGTTACGTACAGGACAGGGGCTGGGATAGGGTTGTAGATAAAATGCAAATTAAATATAAATTCAAGGCTAGGTGCAGTCACTCACACCTATAATCCCAGCATTTTGGGAGGCCGAGGTTGGAGGAGGGTTTGAGTTCAAGATCAGCCTGGGCAACATAGCAAGACCCCCATCTCTACGAAGATAAATTTTATTTTCATTTATTATTATTTTTTTCTGGCACTTAGTTCTGCTTCACACAAAGAAATTTAAACAAATAAATAAACTTAATGCTGATTAAAATATAAATTAAAGTGAAATCTGAATTTCAGAGAAACAACAAGTCGGTTTGTGGTATAACTATGTCACAAATATTGCATGGGACATACTTGAACTAAAATTATTTGTTGCTCATCTGAAACTCACATTTAAGTGGGTGTGTTATGTTTTTATTTGCTAAGTGTGTGGTACCCTACTTGGGAAGGTGGGAGGGATAAAAAGAACATGAAATGTTTCTTGCCCTCAGAACAATCTCACAGTCTGGTTGGACATCACAGAGTTCAGATGATTCCAACCCACATAGTCAGTGGTCTGGTGGCAGCGTTTCTCAATGTGATGTGCATAGGGGGCCCCTGGGGATCTTGGGAAACCGCACACTCTGATTCTGCAGGTCTGGGGTGGGGCCTGAGAGTCTGCATTTCCTAGAAGCACCCAGGTGGGGTTGACGATGCTAGTCCCTGACCACACTCTGAATAGGGAGGGTGTAGGGAGGAGCAAAGAGGCTGAGGGGTCTTAGATGAAGTGCTCAGCCCACCTTTGGGGGTCAGGGAAAAGCTTCTTGGAGAAGGTGGTAGGTAACTGGTGGGTCTTGGCTGGTAAGCACTTGGGGAGGGAGATGGAGAAGGTGTCCCAAGAGGAGGGAGCATGATTTTTGGAGTCTCAGAAGTGTGAGAAACTACTGCAAATCTGGGAAGTGTGGGGGTGAGTGTGGATGGAGGCTAGATTTGGGGTTGCAAGCAGTGCTGGAGTCTGGGCATCAGAAATTCATCAGACAGATGGGGTCCTTGTCATCACAGACCACATCAAACCCATCAAATGGCAGAGCCAGGGTCATGGACAGACCAGCACCATCCAGTGTGGCCAGGGATGAATTGGAACCAATCACTGGAGTGGGGGATCCCAGGGAGGTAGCCATGTACTCTGCCTGGGAGTTGGAGAAGGTGTCCTCCTGCACAACAGGGTATTTGGAGACAGGGTCTTGGAGGTGAAAGGAATTTTTTTTTTCAAGGGCAGAGAGGGAGAGAGGTGAATGTCTCACAAGAGGGGCCAAAATGGAGATGCAAAAAGCTTGCTGTGTTTGGGAAGAGTGGCTTCCTTGAGGACAGCAACCATGTCTGAGTCCTTCTTCTCTGGATTCCCGGTACTCAGCATGGGGCCTCATCAGTGTGGGGCAGAAGGCCAGGCCAGCTGGCAAGGTAGCCCAGAGCCTCTACTCCAAGCCCTCGTTCATTTTGCTTTATCTCTCCACACCACGGTCAGAACATCAGTGGCAGAGGAACTTGTCATACTGGCAGACTTGGATTCATGGCTGGGTTCTGTTAAGTGGTCTTGGAGTACTTCAGAGTTAGCAGAGTTGGGGTAGTTGCTCTCACAAGGCTTGTTCTCATCTTCTTAGGGTTTATCACAGCACCCAGGACAGATTGCTAGTGTTCTTCTGTGTCCGTTCTCTCCCTCTTCCTTGTCTAAATAGATTGCCTGCATTATAGCTGGGTACATGGCATCTCAGAACAAAATCTGCATTTCCTAGCTTCCCTTGGTGTGGTCATAGTACCAGGTTCTGGCCAGTGGGGTGTGGTAGATGTCACTTGAGAATCAGTCTGGGTGTAGCACAGGAGGCAAATACTATTCTAGGTATTCCAAACAGAAAGGGATTTAATAGAGGGATCTGGTTGTTTACAAATTCCTGGGCAGGGCTGGAAGCATGAAGGTTGTGGGATGTTGTTAGGGTTTCCAGTTATATCACAAGAGCTACAAACAAGAGGTCAGGAAGCTCCAGGAAACTGCTGCCAATGTCATAGCCACCCCCAGCTGCAATGAGGCCAGACAGTGGACTGGAGGATCCCAGGAATCAGAGGCTGCAGGCCAGGTGCTTCTGCCGCCTGAGGCAGAACAACTTCAGCCTTCTTTCTCCCTTGCAAATAGCATGTGAGTAAAGCTCATTGACTGGAACTAGTGACATCCAGAATCCTGGTGGCAAGAGTCTGACAAACACAGTACTGAGGGTTCCAGGCTCTGTAATACAGTGAAAGCATAGCAGGCGGGGAGGGCGAGCAGGCTGAATGCTGGCTGGTGATATTCACTATTGCTCCTTCCTGCCAGCTGAGGTAGGATGCGGTGGCAAGGACAACTTCCTAGGATGGCAGAGAATCATGGTAGCAGTCACAGAAATGCCACCCAGGCTGGACCTTTGCACAGACAAAAAATAAACTTCTACTTAGTTGAAGTCACCAAGCAGCCGAGCCCGTGTCCTGACACACCGCTATTAAGAGTAAAATGAGGTCTGAGAAGTGTCACTACTTCAGCATGCATCATGTTGATATTACTGTAGTTTCAATTGAACCTGCCTGTCAGGAGTGCAGCAATAAAAACTCTTTGACAGACAAAGCAATATTCAGGGCTGTGTGTAGCTGTTGCCAAATGAGAGCCATTGAGTCTATGCTGAGGGAAGCTGGAGAGAGCTCAGAGGATATAGGTGTGTTGGAAGCCTTCCTGGAGGAGACATCGCTGGAGATGGAGAGGAGAAAAGCTCTCCAGTGGAGGCCATTTTTCTCTTCCCTCTCCAGAGTCGTATCAGCCAGGCAGCTGCCCCACCCTGCCTCCCCAACCCTGCCTCCAACCTTGGCCTCTGCTGGTCAAGGCTGTGAAAGGCCAGGAGGAAGGAGGCAGGGTGCCTGCAGTTAACCTGGGGAGCAGACTCATAAGCTAGGGCTCAATAGAGACCAGAAGGATGGCCTGGGAGATGGGAGGAAAGGAGGGGCTTAGCATTGCTCCAGAGGGAGAGGCCCGTGACTCTGAGACAGTTCTCAGTTGTATCTACAAGACTCTGAGGACAAAGATGGGGACAGACACATTCAAGGAATGGCCTCAAGGTCATGAAGTGGTGCCTGATTCTGCCTTGCCCCCTCTCTTCTCTGCCTTGCAGCTCCTCCCCAGGAAGAAACACTATTCGCCCTTCACACAGGGGCCTCAAGTAGGCCTGTGACCTGGGGAACAAGGGCCGTCCTATGAATCCATGACAGGCACAGGGCTTGGGATGCACCCAACCAGCTATTCTCTCTTCACCCATTTCTGTGAGAAGTATGTGATTAGGATATGGGGATAGACCCAAACTGGCCAGGGTCAGGGGCGAGTTTCAGTTTATGACCAAGGTTTAGACTGTTCCGGATGAGAGAATGGTCCAGGGACGGATCAGAGATTAGACAGCCACAAGGACCAATGTGTGCCCAGCTTCATCTGTGCCAGAACCATCGCTCAGTCTAGTACTGGAGTCTGGGTTTTTTTTTTTGGAGACAGGGTTTCAATTTGTCACCCAGGCTGGAGTGCAGTAGCATGATCATGACTCACTGCAGCCTCCACTTCCCAAGGTCCAAGCAATCCTCCCTCCCCAGCCTCCTGAGTAGCTGGGATCACAGGCATGTGCCACCGCGCTCAGCTAATTTTAAAAAATTGTTTGTAGTGATGGATCTCACTGTGTGGCCCAGGCTGAAGGATTCACTTTTCATGGGGAAAGAGTGTTTAACTAATACAGTGGATGAGTTCAATTTCATTAGTTCCCCTGGTAATAAACTAAAATGAAAGGCTATAATAAGTGTGATTTATTCCCTTATATCATAGTTAACCTTCATTTCACTTCTGGGGGCCCTCTTTACTCTTCCCCAAAACTTATGGTTTAGACCTTCTGATGCTTTGGTAGAAGAGGATATACAGACATAGAGGAGGAAAATGAGCTGCCTGAATTCTCATGCAACTTCACAAAGGGCTAGAGCCAGGCGAGAAGCCAGTTGAGCAGGTGCCCAGCATAGAGCAGCCTGGTGGACTCACAGCTTCCTGCAGTGTTTTGGAGACAAGCCCCAGGTCACCCTGAAACCCATAGGCAGGCAGTGGGCAGGCGGGCTGACAGCCGGCTGGAGGAGTTGGCAGCAGGGATGTCCCGGATCAGAGCCTTGGGCCACAGCCAAGGATGTTTTGTTGGGGCAGAGGATGGGGGTGGTGATTTATTCAGCCTGCTCTACAGACAGCCCCAGGGCAGGTGCCAGCAATTTTCCAGTCCTGAGTGATGGAGCTGGGAACCGCTGAGTGGCCTGGAAGGGCAGGGACCACCCCCCCAGGTCCTCGTGGGCACGCTCTGCTGCTGAAGGAAATATAAAGTGATGGTAAGTGACAAAATTGAAAATGTAATTAAGACAGATGGAACTAACTGGCGGGGATGATAAAAGCTATTCCCCAGGCTCTGAGATTTAAAGTGAGGTCACAGGACGACCCTGTCCTGGCCACACATCTGGCAAAGAGGAGGCGAGGGAATGAGCTTGAGGACAGGAGCCAAGCTCTGTGGAGGACAGTGAGCAAACTGGGATTTTGCCGCACTGAAAGAGTTAGGTCAGACACAGGATGAACTTCCTGAAGAGGAGGGTGGTTAAACACTGGCATAAGTGAGACAACTTCTCCTTTTCCCAAGGACATATATATCCCTCCTGCGCAGACTTGGACACAGGAACCTGGGCAACCTGACCTTGCCAAGATCTGTGGGAATGTGAAATAGCTCCATTACCAAATGAGAAGGCTGCGCAGGTGGAGGTGGGTGGCATTTGGGAAGAGAACAAAGGGAAGTGGGCTGAATGTGTAGCAAGCCCCAGACAGCTTCCTGCTGGTCAGAGCTGGGAGAGTAGGAGTCAGCCAGGTGCCATGCAGGTTCCATGCAGAGGCAGCAGCACTGAAGGCGAAGAGAGGGTCCCTCGGAGACCTCCTCATGAAGAGTTAGATCAGGAGTGAGAGGGCATGGTGGCCACTCCCTGCACCCACAGAAGCAGCAGCCAGGCAGCCTGACCCCGGGTTCTGCAAGGCTCTGATGGAGGGAAACCAAAGAACCACAGAAGAGCCTGTGTAGACCCTCACAGCGGGTAGGATGGCTGGGATCTGTGGCAAGATTCATGCAAGAATTAGGGAGCTCAGCACTGATATCCGGGGCAGCCTTGCTTTGCCAACTACAACGGAGAAAGCAGGTTAAGCTTCACCATGATGGATTGAACTGGCCAGCTTTGTCAGCCCCTATTCTTTTCATAACCTGTGCCAGTTCCCCATGAGAGGCAATGGGCAGGCCAAGAAAGTGGCTTCTTTATGTTCAGTGAGCTCCTAGATTGGCAGAAAGGAAGAGACTCAGGCTCCCATTCAAGGTGGTCATTCACGTCACATTTGTTAAGCACCTGCTCCATGCTAGGCAATGGTAGAGCAGAGGCTCACTGTGATGCTTAAAGCAATATTTTAAGAAGTTTATAGTTTTGGTGTGAATTAAAATATATGAAGCAGTCAGATATTAAGGAAATACTTAGGTATTCATTCAAGGTGACATGTAGTTCACGTGGTAAGTTGGGAGAAGGAAGAATTTGGTGCAGGATTCTTAGAGGAGGCAGGCCTTTGCAGGATGAAGAAGAGTAGCTTAAAAGGTTAAAGAGGAGCATATATCTTGGGTGGGTTTAATGCATAAGTAAATATGTAGAGGTGAGAAAGAGTATTCAATAAGAATTTTCTGAACCTTAGGGTAGAACAAAGGTCGGGGTAGAAAATAGATCCTTGGGTGATCCCAGCAGATCCAAGGCCACTCTGGGACCAAACATTTCTCTGTGAGAAGAGGTTGTGCCCAGGGATGACTTACTGTCCCCAAGTGGACAGAACCATCAGCAAGAGGTTAGTCCCAGGTCTGAATGGCCAAGGGCTCAGGCTTCCCCCTGACTCTTGGGTCTGTGGAACAGCTGTCCCAAGCCCCAGCTCCTCAGGCCACAGAAAATGAAACCAGATTGGAATAAAGGATGCCCCTCTGCTATGCTGATGGTGAGGGATCAATGTCATACTGCACCCTTCCCCCACCACGGCCAAGAGGTGGCAAGATGAGTGCAATGGGAGAGGAGACCTGTGCATCATGTACTGTCCTTCCAGCAGGAGATGGGCCATGGGCTCCCCTGGTTCCAAGGCTGATCATGCAGTCCTCCCTTGCCAGAGAAAATGTAATAGAGACAGGTTGGTCTTGCCGCCTCCATCTTTCATTACAGGACATGTCCTTGTTATGGAACCTGAGCATAGAACAGGCCAGCATTATCTGAGAGATTGGAGAGATGCTCCATCACTTCAAGCACGCTATCCATCCATCCGTCATGGGCCCAGCATTTATGCCTGCAGCCAGGACACTGGAAAAGCACATCAGGATTTATGGGGGGCATTAAGTCATAATTTATGCCATTTTATTTCCCTTTTCAAGACAGTCTTTCTGAAACATCTCTGTCTTCCTGGCCCACCATTCCTAATGACCCAAGTGTGTGTTTCTGCCCGCCCACCTGCAGCCTGCTTTTGGGGGTGCTTTCTCTGTTATCGCCCTGAATCCCATGGGTCAGCCTCTTGCCCTGAGGAAGCCCTTGCCCCTAACCTGGGAAAAAGGATCTCCAGAAGTAGAAACTATGTGATGCAGAAGAGACAGGCCCCTATCCTGATTTGCCGCTGGGTCCCCTGAGGATATGGGAGTTAGAGAGGCGCCCCAAGTCCCTCACCCGTGATGGCTGTAGGGGAGTAAACAGCTATTCCACGTCCCAGCTGTGTAGCGATGGAGAAGTCACTTTCTTCACTTGGGTCTTTCACCTTCTCCTCCATAAACAAAGGGGCTCACAGATGACCTCTACGACTTCTCCCCACTCTAAAATGGAGGAACCACATGCCCTAGATGCCTTCGCTCCTTCAGAGCTAAGCCTGGCAAAGGGCAGGCATTCTACTGTTCCAGAGAGAAGTCAGAGCCAACTACGGAGGCTGGGCTGTGAAGTGAACTCTCCTAGTCACCCTCACGCTGGAGGGATCCCAGTGGGAGCTGTTCCTTTGCAGGTGGTGCTGGGGTGCCACTGCTGGCTTTACCCCCCACCTGTTCCTCGGTTCTCTTATTTCATTCGTTTCCCTTCCTTCCTCTCTTTCCCCCTCTCTTCTTTCTCATCTGGCTTATGTCTGCCTGGAACTTTGCCGCCTTGCTTACTTCAAACCACATCTTGCCAGACCAGAAATAGTGCTAGCGTTGACCCCAACCTGAGCCAAGATTTGAATCAAAAGCCCCAGTCTTTGAACTCTGACTGTTGTGGGTTAATTTGTGTCCCCTCAAATTTACATGTGAAGCCCTAACCCTGGGTACCTTGAATGTGACTGTATTTGGAGACAGGATCTTTGAAGAGGTCATTAAGGTGGACTGAGGCTATTAGGGTCAACCTTAATCCAGTCTGACTGGTGTCCTTGTGAGAGGAAATTTGAACTCTCAGAGATACAACAGGGCTGAGCACCCACAGGGAAAAGGCCCTGAAAAGAGGCAGCAAGAGGGTGGCCATCTGTGAGCTGAGGAGAGAGGCCTCAGAGGAAACTACTCCTGCCGACACTTCGATCTCAGGTTCCAGCCTCCATTTCTGTTGTCTGAGGCCCCAGTCTGTGGTGCTTTGTTATGGCAGCCCAGGCAAACTCATCCATTGACATCGAATGACCCTGGAATCTGTCCCAGCAAGATAACCCTTTGGGCAGACAGCAATGATGGAGAAACATTCTTGATCCAGAGCATTGAACGTTGAATGTTCTCAGAAACTGAGACACTTTCACTCTGATTTCCTCAGTCAGTCTGCTTGGCACTATTCTGAGGTTGTAGTTGGTTCTGTCCAAAGCCATGAGCTGCAGGGGCCCTTTCACAGGCAGTGGTCCTGTGATAAAATTGTATGAGGTGTGGCTCGACATAGGAAAAAATTGTATGGCTCCAAACACTGGTGTTAATAAAACAGTTTTGCGTGGTTGTGACCAAGTTGAGACTCTTTTGATCAGATATATACACCCAGGACATATATATATATATGTCATGTATTATATATACACACATATATTAGAATTTTTTAAAAATCTGAAATATATTCACATGGTTCAAAAGTAAAAAGCATAAAAGGTATATAATGAAGTTTTCTTTCACTTCTGGCTGAGATTCTCCCAGTTCCCACCACCCCCTGACAGAAACTGCTATTAATTTCTTGTGAAGCCTTCTAGATATTTTTTAAAAAATTTATTATTGAGAGAGGGACTCATTCCATTGTCCAGGCTGGATTGCAGTGAAACCATTATGGCTCACTGCAGCCTTGGCCTCCCTGGGCTCAAGTGATCCTCCCAACTCAGCCTCCTGAGTAGCTGGGACTACAGGTGTATGCCACCATGCCTGGCTAATTTTTACTTTTTTAAAGAGATGGGGTTGGGAGCAGTGGCTCATGCCTATAATCCCAGTACTTTGGGTGGCCGAGGCAGGTGGATCACCTGAGGTCAAGAGTTTGAGACCAGCCTGACCAACATGGTGAAACTCCATCTCGACTAAAAGTACAAAATCAGCTGGGCATGGTGGCACATGCCCATAATCCCAGCTACTCGGAAGGCTGACGCAGGAGAATCGCTTGAACCCAGGAGGGAGGGGTTCCGGTGAGCTGAGATCGTACCATTGCCCTCCAGACTGGGCAACAAGAGTGAGACTCCGTCTCAAAAAAAAAAAAAAAAAAAAAGAGAGAGAGATGTGGTCTCACTATAATGCCCAGGCTGGTCTCAAGCTCCTAGGCTCAGGCAATCCTACTGCCTCGACCTCTCAATGTGCTGGGATTACAGGTGTGAGCCACCATGCCTGGCCTAGAGTTTCTATATAACTGTATAAGCAAAACCAAATATTTCTTCATACCTCCCCCTATTTTTCACAAAAGTTAGTATCCTATACACACTATTTTGCTCCTTTCTTTTTTCACCTAATGAAATATCCTAAAGACTTGTTTATTTCTTAATGAGCTCCCTCATTCATTGTTCACAGGTGCATAGTATTCCATTGCAGGATTAACCTACAATTCAAAATCCTCCTACCTCCTGTTGCAGAAATGCATAACATAGGAAGTTAGACTCACTCAAGTACCATTGTCCAGAGGAAGCCACTGGTAACAAGATGATGCATTTTTTTTCTGACTTTTTAAGATTAGTCATTATGGTTTATTACAAAAAAATTTAAGTAACAGTTTTTAATTCTTTGTAAGTTTTTAATGATGAGGTTTAAAATTTTTTCTTTTTTAAGGCTCAGGATGTATTTTAAATTTATAATTTATTTCTACATTTAATCCTATCATCAATCATTTATTCTCATAATGGTTTTCAAGTACTATGTGTAAAGGTTTACTTTATCGCTTCTATATTCATTTTAACACATATAATTAAACATATAATTAAATGTATATTATATGTAAAAAAAATTTTCCTGCATCCAAATACATTTTGAGGTTAAGGAGAGCATATCCTCACTAGAGGATGTCTAAGATTAAAGATCAATATGACTCATTGCAGAGGATCTCAGACTTTGGCTTGCATAAGAATTGACTAGGGATGCATAAGACACCCCCCAGCCCCACCACAGGGTTCTGAGCTCAGTCGGTCTGATATCAGACCAGTCAGCTGCATTGGAGCAAGTTGATTCTGTTCCAGGCATCTACAGTCCTCTGTTTGAGGAGCCCTGGTCAATGGGAAAGGAAGCTAAAACTACATCCTGCACTGAAAATATTAAGGTTGTTGCAATTAATCACTAAACTTAGCTCTGAGGTTTCTGGCAGCTCAGACCAAAGTAGAACCAAAAGGATATAGTGTTCTTCTGCCTGCCAGAACAAAAGGCCAGTTCTTCAGGAGACATAAATGTTTTCCTGGCATTAAATTCTAAGCAGCATTTATCATGGGGGTCATTATTTGAGATACCCTGAGCTACACAATGGGCAGCATGTTCCTCAACAGCCCCACGGAAAACATAGACACAGTCGCCACTGTTTCTCTGCAGAAGCCATTGCCCGTCCCCAAACCCAGCTCAGGACAAAATTCTGCAGGAAGCTCAGCCGATGTGAACCAGAGGCATGAGAAGACTTGGGCTACCTCAGAGTGAAAGTACAGGCCTCTTGTGACACCATCAGAAAATCTGCATGGGGATGCTCAGTGTGCCTGAGAGAACACGAAGGCACACCCCATACCTATGGCTTCTGAACTCAAGGGAAGACAGGGTCCCTGTCCCTGATTATGCCCAGTGTCAAGGAGGCCTCTCACCTTACCTTAAGAAGCTCCTCTGGAACAATGTGGCAGGAAGGAAAGGAGGATAGATAGCTGTTTCCCCATTTTCCCACCTAAAGCTTTGAGTGTTTTCTGAACCTTCAGCAATTGGGGCCACTTTCTCATTAAGCATACAGCTCAGGGATTGGAACACGGTAAACACTCATGAAAGGAGGGGGCAGTAACCAACATGTTCCCCATCCTGCTGTTCCTAGGATATCTTGAAAACCTCTAGAGTTCTATGGATTCCAAGGGACAAGTGGAAGTACATATGCCTAATATCCTAAACAAGGTACTCAACCCCAGTCACTGTGTGCTTAAACTTAGGCAAGTCAAGACATTGTAAAGCCCATCCCTCCTCTCTCTCTTTGGCTCTCCCTCATTCCAAACTGGAGAATGACCTTGGACTCCTGATTGTCATCAGGTTGTTCAGGAAACTATGTCACTGAGGCCAGAGCTAAGTTGGGATAGATGAGTGCATGCCTCTGGAGTGCATTCAGCTGATCAAATGAGGCCTGTGAACCAGGACAGATGCAAGAAATTATTGTTCCTCTAAGATGGATGAGACCTTGGAAATGATGGTGGAGACTGCTGGTTATACACCAAAATCCATCCTCCCTTTCTTCCATAATGATAGAGTTGTAGCTAGTCATGTGGCTGCTCAGCTAGGGACTACGCTTCCCAGCCCGCCTTGCAACTAAGCATGGTCATGGGACCAGATTCTCAACAATAGAGTGAACACATTATATGCCATTTCCAGGCCTGGCTCACAAAACCTTGGAAATGTGTGCCACTGTGCTCACTTCCCATAAGTCCAAACTCAGATAGGCTTGGGCCCCAGCTGCAACCAAGCAGATAAGTGCAATACCCTAGAGTAGTGGTTCTTAACCTTTAATGTGCATCACCTGGAGAAATTGTTAGCTCATAGATGGCTGGGCCCCAGCCCAAGAATCTCTGATTCAGTATCTCTGTGGGTGAGGGCTAAGAATTTTCATTTCTAGTGTGCTCCAAGGTGATGCTGATGCCATTGGTCCAGGGACCACACTTTGAGTAGCAAGTCCCTGAGTCACAACAGAAGGATGAGATGAAAATCACCTCCATCCCTGAATGACCACATGGAGCACAGCCTCTGTACACCCAGAATGTGCATCTTGGATTGATATATCAGACTGTCTTTTTTAAAGCAACTGAATTCTTGCTGGGTCTCTATGGTTCAGAGCACAACTTGACACTAATGAATACAGCAGTCATCTAGCCCATTCGTTTAAATACAGAGGGGATGCTGGGGCCCAAGAGGAAAAGGACCAGCCCAAGGGTGCAAATGAGAATAGGAACACCAAGCCCCAGCTCCCAAATGGGAGCCTGAGCCCCATGGGTAGATGTGGGAGCACTACAGTCTCTTTCACTTGGTGTGACAGGTAGAGTGATACCCCCCATTCCCTGGTCAAATGTCCGTATTCTAACCCCTGGATCCTGTGAGTAGGTTAAATGATGTGGCACAGGGAAAATGAGATTGCAGACTAAATTTAGGTTGCCAATCAGCCGGCCTTTTAAAATAGAGAGGTTATAAAGGTTGGCCCAATGTAATCACAAGGGTCCTTAAAGGTGGGAGAAGGAGGCACTATCGTGCTGTTCTCATGATAGTGAGTGAGTTCTCACGAGATCTGATGGTTTTATAAGGGGCTTTTCCCCACTTTGTTCTTGTCCATGTCAGTGTGACACAATGTTAGAAAGACTCAGTTGGCCACTGGAGGCTTTGCCAAGGAATGCAGCAGCCTCTAGAAGCCAGAGGTGTCAAGGAAACAGATTCTTCCCTGAAGCCTCCTGCAGGGAACACAGCTCCACCAGCACCTTGATTTCAGCTCTGTGAGCCCTCACCAGACTCCTGATGTCAGAACTATAAGAATATTAATTTGTGTTGTCTTAAACCACCAAATTTGTGGTAATTTGTTATGACAGCTATAGAAAACTCCTGTGTGAGGAAACTGTTCCCTGCGTGAGACAGGTCTGACTCTTAGGCTGGGAGCTTTTGCCTCCTCCACCTCCCCTACAGCACCTGGCTCAGGGCTGGGTCCCGAGGGATGGGAGAGAGAGGACACACAATGTGAATAGGGACATAGGTCCTATTTTTGGTTCCCAAAACCAAAGAGAAGATCCGGCTCTGTGTCCCCACCCAAATCTCATCTTGAATTGCAATCCAAATTGTACTCCCCACATGTTGGGAGAGGGACCTCATGGGAAGTGATTAGATCATGGGGGCAGTCTCCCCATGCTGTTCTCATGATAGTGAGTGAGTTCTCACGAGATCTGATGGTTTTATAAGGAGCTTTTCCCCGCTTTGTTCTGCACTTCTCTCTCCTGCGGCCATGTGAAAAAAGACATGTTTGCAATCGCCTTCTGCCATGATTGTAAGTTTCCTGAGGCCTCCCCAGCCCTGCAGAACTGTGAGTTGATTAAACCTCTTTCTTTTATAAATGATCCAGTCTCAGATATGTCCTTACAGCAGTATCAGAATGGACCAATACACACCTTAACTCTTATAATTAAACCCTCACTCTGTCCAAGATTGAACCTAATTTAGGGCCCAGCCTGAGCCTTCACTCCACTAAACATTTTAGAAAAATATGTTGACCCCTCAGGGGGAAGATTAGGGTGTGGGTGGCACGAACTAGCCCTGCTGTCATAGTCCAGCTTATCAGGTCTTATCAAGGCCACTGGGGCCTTGCAGAGAGACAGAGGCTGCTGGTGACAGGACAGGCTCCCAGGCAAAGGGGGAAGTGGGGAAGGAGGATCCTGGGGGAAGGAGGGGAAAGGGTGAGGATGGGATCCAGGCTCCCACTGGAGGCCTCAGTTTTTGGAAATCTTCAGAAATGGCAGGCTGTGGGGGCAGCTTGCAGGCCCAGAAAGGGCATTTGGCCTCTGGGATGGAAGCTTTATTTGTGACCAGGAACTCTGTAGGTCTGGAGGACCTAAGAGGAGGTCTGAGGACACTGCTGAGTGAGGGGTTGTGCAGTCGAAGAAGCAAACGTCTACCAGTGTGAGGGACTGATTTGAAATCTTCCCTGGGCCTCCCAGGTCCCCCATCTCCCAAAAGGAGCCCATCGCCTCATTGACACTCCTCTCACAGAACTGCCCTGATCCCACAGTGAGCTGCAAGCCCTCCACAGGTGCTTTTACCCAGGAAGGCCTCCCTGACTCCCAGCCTGCCTTGATCTGCATGCTCTGACCCCTTCAGCCCTGCCTTGCTGCATCTTCCTGCTTCCTGGGCCACGCTCTTCTCTGTCCACCCTAACAGGAGCATCCTGAGAACAAAGCCCTGTTTCTTCCTGAAAATAGGCACTTACGTTGAAGATGGAAGACCTGGAGGTAAAGAACAGTGGCTGAGGATGCTGCTGCAGGTGGCATTTGCTGGTAAACCATAAAAGCAAGTTAGGGTCTCAGGAACCCAGAGTCAAGTGCAGGAGCAGAAATTAGGAGCCCTGGGATGTAGACTCAGCCTTGACTCTGTCTCCCTGTGTGACCTTAGGCGAGTATTTTTACCTCAGCTGCAGATCTTTACT
Source organism: Piliocolobus tephrosceles (assembly GCF_002776525.5). Taxonomy (NCBI): domain Eukaryota; kingdom Metazoa; phylum Chordata; class Mammalia; order Primates; family Cercopithecidae; genus Piliocolobus; species Piliocolobus tephrosceles. Next base: position 83,871,993 of record NC_045439.1, read on the forward strand.
TCCCTCATCTATAAAATAAGAATATTCATCCATACAAGTTCAACCATGGGGGATGATTTTTGGGGTAGGGCCTTAAAAATATTAGGAATTCTGATTCAGCTTTCAAATTAGGAATACACAGAGGGAGCCAAGCCTGCACACCTGGTTGGATTTCCCATTCATTCTGGGCTAGAATGAGGGAAATTATGCCAAATAAGGGAAATGTGAATTAAACCAAATAATCCTACACTAAAGTAAAGTTCTGAGGCTTGAACAGGCTGGAATGTTGTGGCCAAAAGGAGAGAACATTAGAAATGTGTGATCTATCCAACTGGCCAAACAGCTCTGGAGGGAAGAACTGCATGGAATGGCCCCTGAGAGCAGGCCAGGCATTGTTCAGACAGGAAAGAACCTAGCCTGTCAATCATTTACAATTTGGTGTGAATTCTGTGGCTGGTTTGTCCCTCCCCAAGGACTTACCTACTAGCTGGAACCCTCCAGGCAAATGCAAAATTCTGCCTCCTAGTAAAAGACTCTTGAAACTACCACCTTAATTGTGAAACTATCACCTTAATTGCTCTTTCAGCTTGACTCAAGCACCTCTGGATTCCAGGCTGCTGGAATGGTCCATCATGGCCTTCCAACCAGGGTAAGCAGAGAATGCCCCCATGCCGGTGAGGTAGTGAGTTCCCCACCCCTGGGGAGTTCAAGCCTAGGAATAGCCTTCTGGAGCTTGCATTGACAACATGCAGGCTCCCTGATATTTCTGAAAGGCTCAGATTCTAAGATTCTGTGTGAGGGACAAACAGGCAGGGACTGTAAAGCCCTATTCCCCTTTCCCCAAAAGTGGGTGTCCCACAGGCCCCCCTGGACTCTCTGACCCCTTTGTATGAGGTGACATTGTTGGAGAACACCAGGCTGCAGGCCCAGCCCCTGGAACTTACTCTCCAGGCCCTCTGGAAAAGGAACCAGTGAGCAGCCCCCACCCAGGTTGCTGGTCTACACAGCCTTCCCCAGCCCTTCCCAGCCACAGCCTGAGAATGAGTTCAGGTGCAGAAGAAGCCTCAGCCTGGGCATGCCTCTGCCCCATGCCAAAACTCTCAAACTGCAGGTGGCACATTTTTCTTCCTTTGGAACCAGAAGGAACTGGCAGCTTCTCTACCATTCTGGCACTGTTTGGATGAGGATTCATGCCAGAAAGGGCTGGGGTAGACGGAAGAAGATGAGAAGGGCAGGAAACTAGGAAGGAATTAACATTTAGAGAGCTCCTCCTCTGTGCTCAGAACTGTGGGGGCACTTTGCAAGCATTTGTTCATTCTTTCAATTACGAACTCATTCACAGATTACTTCTATAGATTCATAGTGAACATCCACCACATGTTAGGCCTGGTCCTTTGAGGACCTGCCTTTGAGGAATCCACAGGATAACAAATGCTATGAAGTTTACTTCATTTATTTTTTTTTCAAAATCTCTGGGAGCAGTGTATTATTTCTCCCACATTACAGATGAACAAAGGGAAGACCAGAGAGGTAAAGCAACTGACCTAAAATTATACCATTTTATGTGGCAAAGGTGAGAAGCAGAACTTGGTTTTCAATTCTGTTACTACCATCCCTTCCTACTGTGTGTCTATCTTCATCTATAAAATGGGAGTGCAGCTCCTTCTCTGCAAGGTGTTGATGAAGATTAGATACAGTGCATGTTAACCACTGCATGGCATGGGTACTCAATAAGAGGTTCATGATGCAGAGTCTCTTGTGGCTCCAAGTCCTCTAGTCTCTCCTTCCTCACATGGTTTTTGGAGACAGGCTGCTATACAGCTGGACTTAGGAGTTGGGAAAGGAAGGAAGCAATTAAGAGTTTGGGAAAGCCTGGGTCCTGTGGGAGGCAGAATGTTTATCAGTCTGCCAGCAAGTAATAATTGAGCATCAGCCATGTATCCTCGGATCTGAGAAGGAGATGGAAGACCCAGAAGATACAACCCCTACCTTATGGGAATTCTCAGCATGGTAGAGGAGGCAAGATTGACAAATAAAAACAACATAGGAGAGAAGCCTGGCTGTGTGCTCACAGTATAAGTGCTATAGGGACCCAAAGTGGGTATGGACTATCAGGAAGCTTCCTGGAAAAGGGCAAATTTGATCTGGGCCTCCACATGTTCTGAAGGCGTGAAGAGCAGGCTACTGATAAGAGGGTCATAAGCAGGCCACTGGGTTCCTTGTTTTTATTTTTTATTTTAGTTTTGAAATAACTGCAGATTTCAAGAAGTTGCACAAATAGTACAAAGAGTCCCCAAGTACCCATTACCAGTCTTTCCCTAGTGAAATGTGGGAATGTGGGGATAGCTGCAGCACAATATTAAAACCAGGAGATTGACTTTGCATAATATGATTAACTAATTTATAGATCTTACTTTGCTTTTACCAGTTTTTTGCAGGCACTCTTTTTCGTATGTGTCTATGTATAGTTCTAGAAGTTTATCACATGTATAAATCAGTATTGCCACCACTATAGTCAAGGCATAGAATGACCAGTCACCACGTAGGAGTTCCCTCAAGGGCACGCTTTTTGTGTGTTTGTTTGTTTTTTGGAACAGGGTCTTGCTCTGCTGCCCAGGCGGGAGTGCAGTAGCACAGTCACAACTTGCTGCAGCCTCAACCTTCTGGGCTCAAGCGATCCTCCCACCTCAGCCTCCCAAGCAGCTGGGACTAGAGACTACCACCATGCCCAGTTAATGTTAGTATTTTTTGTAGAGACAGAGTTTTGCCATATTTCCCAAGCTGGTCTCGAACTCCTGGGCTCAAGCAATCCACCTGCCTTGGCTTCTCAAAGTGCTGGAATTACAGTTGTAAGCCACCACATTAAATTTAAATTGCCCACATTATGCCCTGCACAGGCACTAAGGATGTGTGCCTGCTCATCACTCTAGGAAAGCCTACCTATCCCATGTTGCTCTGCACAAAGAGGCCTTTCCAGGGAAAGCAAGTTGGGGACTGAATGTCCAGAGAGAGATCTTCTGGGGTTGCCTGAAGCCCCCTGCACAAACCCCGTGTGAAGAGGCTCACCTTATGACGTTACTAAGGAAGGATAAACTGAAACCCTGAAAACCTGGTCCTCCCAAGGTGAGTCTTGGACAAGCTCCCTGAGGTTCAGCACCACGGACAGATCCAGAACACAGGTGAAGACAGGGTTCATAAAGAGAAGAGAGGGCTGGGTGCTTCTCTGGGTCACCTCGTAGTCTGGAGATAGAGAAACTCTAAGTGAGTACGTGACCCACTGCACCCCTCCCCCAACAAACAAGGGCGCAGGGCAAGGAAGAGGGGTGCATTTCAGGAGAGAGATCCCTGCTTGCCTGACTTTTCCCCGTTATTCAAAGCTTCTCCTCGATCTCTTCTGTTCTGGGGATCTCTCCTTGACTTTCCCACCTTGCTGGCTCCCTTCTCTGAATTAATTTACCCCAAAAGCTGGCAGCACCATCCAAGACAGCCGAGAGCACACCATGTGCTTTTCTCTGCCTGCTCCCACATATGAAGCTGCACCCCCAGCCAGAATGTGAATGCCTGGAGGAGAGACCAACTTGTACTTCACTTGTCTCTTCCATTTTCTCCCTTTTTTCCTCCCACCCAATGTAGTTCCACAAAAGGTTAGGAAATCAGGGTCTTTCTTGGTGACATGTTAGCCAAGGGATGGCTCTGTCCTTATTTGATTCTCCTTCCAGAATCCCACCTTGGGCATCCTTTCTCCCTGGCACTACTGGGACAAGGAGCAGAGGGAGCATATTCAAACCTCAGTTTGCCTTCCAGAACTTCTCAGCCAAGCTTCCTTCCCCTTTTCCCATAAGCTGTAAGACCCTTGCCCCTTGGGAGTCTTCATTCATGGTACTTTCCCTGGAATTATCTGTGCATCCTGGAGTTAGCCTCACCAAGCCTGAAGAACACCATCCCCAGCCACCTCCCCACCAGCAGCATTGTCATGGGTGCTGTGCTGCACCACCCATATGACCCCTGAAGAACTAAAGGGCTTACTCTCCCAGCTGCCAGGAAGAAGATTTTTTGACACTTCTCATCTCTCAGCCCCTCTGGGAGTTGTTTCAGCTGAAGAAAGCATCCGTGCCTAAGATAACACCCTCTTCCCAGGGCAGTCCACATCCAAAGACAGGGTATTAGGGCCCAGCTCCCTCACCCCAATACTGGATGACTCTGAAGGGTCCTCTCAATCTCAGAGCTCCTACGGAATCAGTGGAGGCTCTCATGGGAACTGCATTGCTGCCCAACTTTTCCCTCTGCCCAATCCTGCTTCCTCCCCTCCCCTACAGGCATTGGTCCTGAGACCACTTCTTAATGCTTTCTGCATACTAGTTTTCTCAGAATATGCTTCCAAGGAACCCCAACCTGTGACATCTCTAAAGTCTTGGCCCTGTGGGATCAGGGTTCTACTGGCCACCAGGCTGGCTACTCAGATGAGGCCCAACAAGGCGGAGTGGAGCTGCCCTGTTTATTAATTTCCCACAACTCTTCAGAAAGACTCTGTTCACACCACATTCTATGACAGTCTTCAGCCTTGCTCTTAGAAGTAGCCCCGCCACCCGCAGGTCCTCTGGGTCTTCTGGCATAGTGAAACAAACTCTGAAGGCAGACAGATCCTGCCTCCAGTGCCTCCAGGTACTAGGTAGGTGCCCTTGGGCAAGTTCCCCAATCTCCCCAAGCCACCGTTCCCAGATCTGGAAGCAGAAATGGTAATGAAGACATCATAGGCCCATTATGAAGATTAAGTCATACAACACAAGTGAAAATGTTTACAAAGCATAGTTCCTGACATATAAATATGTGCTCAACAAATATAAATTCCCTTCCCTTCTTTTGAGTCTGAGGGAATTTTGTAACAAATTGCCAATTAATATTTTTAATATTGAAATATGACATTTTAATAGTATTGGTCATCACAAGTACAAGTGTAGTATAAATCTATAGAAAACGTTGCAAACTTTTCATGTGATGGATCAGGGAGGTTGGGAAGGTGATCGTTCAACTGAGCTCTCCCTGTATGCCAGTCTTCTTCACATCACTGGAAAATTCTTGGCATCTAAAGAAGATTCCTCATAGTGCAAAGACTATCAGGTGTTTTCTTTGCATCCTAAAGGAAAATGGAACCCAGCCAGGCCACCTCTCTACCCAGCTGGAGCAGAGAATGTGTCCCCGTAAGACAGCAGAATTAGCCCTTCTTCCTAAGCAATAGGTAAATGGATTGGAGAGGAGGTGGTACCTTAAATTATGGCTGCTTTGGCCACACAACTGGGTGCTAGCATCTGGAAGAGAGGATGTGAGAAGACAATCAGCCTGTTAAGAGAGTTTTATGAAAGTATAAGTTGTCCCTAAAATAACAACGCTAAGTATCCAACTCTCTGACAATGATCTCTTCCCCAAATGCAATGATCATCCACTCCCTCAAGCATCTTCCTGCTCTCTCAGACTTACTTCCCCCAAATCCGTCTTCCCCTCTCCCTGGGCAAGCTGGAGAAGCCCTGACCTCCCCAGAACAGGTGCTCCTCCCTCACTGTGGCATCTGTGGCCTGGCTGTGTAGGGTGGGAGCTGGAGGGGGCTTGGGGAGCCCAGGGAGGGAAGCCACACCCTGGGCACACATTTTACTCCAGCTGGGCCTTTTCTGACAACCTTGGACCAGCACACAGCTACACCCACACACAAGCACTGGGCTCAGAGAGTGCTGAATTCAGCCCCAATTAAAGGGCCATCTCAGGGCAGGCTGCCGGCACCAGCAGCTGCTATTTTGGGACTTGGTGAAGGCACTATTTTCTCTCTTGCTCTCTCCTCCATCTCGGTTTTATTTTTCTCCTTTCTCCCTTCTCCATTTCCATTATCTCTCTAGGATTTTCTACCTGAGTATGCATTTATTTTCGCCTCTCAGCTCCTCCGTCTCTCCACCTGCCCCCATCTCTGTGGCTGGATCTCACTCTAGATCTCTCTTATCAAATCAACTTGACAAATACTTATTCCCCACTCCACTGTACCAGGCCCTGGCTGGGCTCTGGAGAAGAAACGATCTGCAGGTCCCTGACGTTGAAGAGCCCTGAAGTGTGGTCTGCCTTTCTCTGCTTCTCTCTGCCCATTTCTGCATCTTGACCTGCCCTGCTCACCCTGCCCAGGAACCCAAGGATTGCTTCTAAAGGCCAAAGAGAGGATTCACATTCCAGTTGTCCTATCTCCTGGTCCACTTGCAGTTTCTGTACCTCCAGTTTCTGTGCCCCAGGTTCCCAGTCCTGGCTTTAGAGGCTGGGGACTTCTGTCCTCCTCCAGGCTTCCAGTTACAGCAGAAAAAGAAGGGCTGGCATTTCCAGGGTGAATCTGTGGCAGCAAAGGCTCTAAAATGTCCAAGAGGCCCACGGCCAGGCCTCCCCACCATCCTGGCCTCAAGGAGACCTGGCCCCGTGCCTGCAGCGTAGAACCTTTTGGTCTCCCTCGTGTGGTGATTTTCACTGTAATTTGGTCTCCAGGTCTGTCTCTTGAGATTGGCCATAAGCCAAGATAGCTACTCTCTAGGAGAGCCGTGAAGGGGGGAAAGTTAGGTTTGCATGTGTGAGACACAATGAGGAAGTGAAATTAAAATGCAGAAGGACAAGAAATTTATTACTCTCAGGTCCCAGACAGGTTAGGGGTGTCAACGGTGTCCAAAGGAAGTCCAAAGGTGACAGGAAGTTCAGCTTGGGGGCAGGGGGAAGAGAGAGAAAGAGGGGACCTGTGGGACTTTGCCTTTATTAAAGCCTATAGTGTTATCATTTGGGCTTTCCCACAGGGGTTGTGGATTGGCTGGTTTAGAGAAAAGACACATGAAGGGGGGACTCATTTACATGACTCTGGTGTTGACCATTAGGTTTCATCATGGTCAGAAGCTGTGGGACCAGTGGTATTGGGTCAGTGGGATGAGGAACAAGCAGGCTATATTGCAAACAACTACACGGGGAAGGGAAGTTTTTTGGGTTTTAAATAATTTATATTAAGCCTTAGAATGGATGCTGAGACAGCAACTACCTTAAAACAAATTTATGACACTGGGTCAGATCAGCAGGCCATGCTCCTTGTCAATCAAGAGATTCAGGATTCATAGACCAAAGCCTCTTATCTGTCTTCTCCTCATTCCAGAGGAGCCCCCTCCGCTGTCTCCTGCCCCAGCCCCTGCAGCCCTGGTAAGCTATCGTGTACTCATGGCACCGAGCTCTCCCATCATGGTACCTGCTGGCTGGATTTAACCTGACTGTGCTCTTTGACACTGAGTGTGGAGTAGGGACAATAATAGGACCTGCCTGCAAACTCTCCGGAGGTCCTTCCCCTCAGTGGATTCCCTTCTTGGGCTTCCCCTTGTACTGGAAATAAGGGGTACATGGTAACTTCTTATGTGTATTATTAAATTAATAAATTTAAAAACTTAGACAGACACGTGAGTATTTTCAGATGTATTATCTTATTCAATTCATAGACCAGTCTTATTAATCTCATTTTAGAGTTGCAAGAACAGAAGCCCAAAGAGGTTGCCCAAAGTCAAATCACCAGGGCTAGGGTAGGAAGCCAGGTCCCCTGATTCCCTAGTCAGGGCTTGCTCCGAAACACAGCTCTTGCCTGTAAATAAAAGAAGGGGGAAAAAACACTTCTACACAGCACAGTTCTTCCTCAGAGTTCTTCATGTGAGATCCCAGGGCCTCAATGCCCTTAGCAGCTGCTTGAGAGATAGAACCAACTCTTCAGGACAGACAGTGCAAGGCACCCGCACACTGAGCCAGACTCAACCTGGCTGGGACCTCGGCAGAGCAGAGAAGCCCTGGCTCTGGGCCAGGTGGGCACAGCTGGTGACAAGTTCTCAGTCAATGGGAGCCCAGGGGCGAAAGGAAGCCTTAGGGAGGAAGGAATGCTCTTTGAGCTGGTGTCAGCCAGAGGCTCAGAGGTGAAAACATCAAAAACTGCCAGGTGGCTGGCAGGACTGAGACCCCATCTCCAGGTGGGAAACAGGAGGCTGACTTGGCAGGGCCACCTCTGAAGCTCCTCAGGGGACGGACATGCCACTCAGGGCCTGCCTAGTGAACAATCGTGTCCCTCAGGCCTGTGGCACAAGCGGCATCTGAAGCTGGCTTTGGGGCTGGGGAGAGTGCAGTTGGGAAGGTGCTTTGATACTGCCTGTCTTTGGTGGCTTTTTCAAGCTCACCCTGTTCTTTGTCAGCAGCACCACATCAGGGTGTGCCAGATTAAGATTAAGAGGAAGCAGGTGGTGGAGCCTGGGTGTGCCAGGCTGCCCTGGCCCAGAGCTGCTATGCGGAGTCAAGGACCCCAAGCCTGTTGGTACCCTGACCCCTAGGGACCCCTGGCTCTGGGCTGGCCTGCCCCATGTCTCCATGGCTTCTAACCAGCAGACTCCCAGAGCCAGCCCTTACACTCCAGGGGACCCCCAAACCCTCAGCCCCGGGCCTTGAGCGCCACATCCTGCAGGCCACCAAGGCCTGAAGAGTCGGAATCCCTTCTCTAATCCACTCTCTCTTCTCTGGTTCCAGCACCTCTGCTGGGTTCTGGTCTTCCTCATCTCCCCCGGGACTGTTGTTGCCCACGATCTTCTGGCTTCTGTTCTGCCCTAGCCACCCAGAGCCAGCTTTCTGATATGCAGGTCAGGCCCTGCAGTCTCACATTCTTGCTTCCACTCATCCTTCACCCGACATCCAGGGCTCAATGACTTGGCTCCTGTCGACCTCTCCAACTTCCTCCCCACCTCTGCATCCAAGGTGCCCTCCTGAACTCAGCTGCAGGCAACCACGGCTGCTCCTCAGACGTGTCCACCTGTTCTCGCCATTGTACCTGTGCCATGCTATCCCCAGCTACGACAGAATCCTCCCACTCTTGCCTACAGGCACTGGTCTATCCTAACCTTCTACTCAACTTCTAGACTCCATTCCAGCTTTGCTTTCTCAGCAAGCCTTTCCTGGAGGCTGGGCTGAGCCTGTGCCTCCCTTGGGCTGTCTCTGTGCCCCGTGTGCCTGATCTCACTAGTTGCCATGCTGGGCTGTCACTGCTGGCAGGTGTGTCTTCTACAGGAAACTGGGCTTCACGGAGGGCAGGGGTCATTTCCAAGTCACCCATATAGCTCCACAGCCCAGCAGGTAGTGTGATAAATAGGCAGCCCTGCACCAGTTCCCACCGTCTGGTTGAGGCAGACATACATGCACATGCACACACACACACACACGCACAAAACTACTGAGCTGTCACAGGACCGGGTAGTGTAAGCTAAATTGAGGGCAGAATCAGCAAGGAGGGTTCCCTTGAGAAGGCAGGATGTGAGCTGGGTTCCAGAGGCATGCTCTGCACCTTCTGCAGATGTGAGTGTAGACACCCGAGCCAAGGCTGGGTGGCCAATGACTGGTGCACTGTTTTGCACTGATAGCCTAGTGCTTGCTGCTCCCTCTGTCTTTGCCCTCTGCGTCGTGCCTTTGTATTACTCTCCCACTATGGACAGTGGTTACATCACTACCTCACCTCTTGATTTGACCCAGCCATGTGACCTGCTTTGGCCAATGGGATACTAGCAGACATGCTGCAAACTGAAGTTTGAAATGGGCTTTCACATTGGAGCCTGCCTTCTTGTGTCTCTGCTTCTGGCTAGCTTAGGTCAGCCAGTAGCCAGCTGACCTCCAGAGGGAGTGACCCCATCTGAGAACTGAAGAATCACCCAGCAGAACCCAGACTAAATTTCTGCCCCACAGGATGATAAGTTAAATATCTACTATGTTAAGCCACTGAATTTTGGGGACTTTGTTATACAACAACAGTGACTGAGGCCAAGGTGACCAGTCTCTTGAAGGGCAGGCTCATCCACAATGGTGCCCACGATGGGCTGGCCATCTGAACAGGACCATCACTCCTTCAGCATTGCCACTGCCCCCTCTGCCTCAGCCACCTTGGGCTCTATAAGACCTCACACATGTCCTGTGTCTTTGCACAACCTGTTCCTTCCTCCTGGAAGACCCATCCTCATCTTGTCCTCTGAATCCTATTCACCGTTTAAGACCAGCTCATACCCCGAAAACTTTGTAGGTTCACAGCCTCTCTGCCACTATCAATCTTTTGGGAATGAAGTAAGGTATAAGTGAGTAAAATCTCCCCTTCTGTCTCCTGTCTTCCTGTATCCCCCTGTGCTCTGCCGGTAGCTTTATTGCAGCACATCCCCTTTCATAGTTACCAGTCCATGCCATGGCTCCTGACCACTAAGTAGGGAGGGAGGCCCCACTAAGTGAGTGGCTCTCAAGTAATCCTGGGTCTCCCCAAGCTTCAGCACTAGCCCAGGTACCCAAAAGTATCCTTGGAGAAGGCAATGAATAAAGATGAACAAGCTTTCCATCTACTGATTTCAGAACAATGAGACATGGTACTATGTAAAAAGCCCACACTGAAATTCAAAGACCTGTTTTCAGTGCCTACCTTGCCCTGCAACATTTGCCAGGGGCTTGCCTCTTTCTGAGCCTCAGTTTCCCATCTGTATAATAAGGGGCCATGCTGACTAATTTCCCCAGACCCTGTCAGGGCTGAGCATCTATGGAGTATGCTCAGGGATCTGGTCCTCTGGCTGCCAGCTCTGGCCTGGTTCCTCACTGGCCTAAGTTGTGTGACAAAGCTTTCCACCTCCCAGCAGCCTGGCTAGTCCTTTGGATAGTAGTGGCTAATGAGCTGGCCTGGGTTCTTTTGACTGCCAACATCTTTCATTTTCTGAACCTGCCAGTGGGATAAGGAGGCCTTGGTGTTAGGAAACATCTCTTCTGAAAGCTCTACTGGTCAAGGCTGGGTCCCTGCCAGTCTGATTGGAGAGGCCTGGCCAGTCTTTGGGAAATTCACACACACACACACACACACACACACACACACACACACACACACACCATCCAAGGCTCTCTCCTGGAAGCTTCTGTTTGGCCCCTAGGAAGGAATGCTGACTGGCTGTGCCTTCCTCCCTTGGCATCCCTTAGAGTCAAGTAAGGAGAAGAGAGAGAAAGGGAAAATGGGCCAGTGAAAACTTAACCACACAGAAGAAGACTTTTCCACTCCAGCTCACTGAAAACCAGGATGAAAGATCTCAGAAGCCAGAATCCAGCCAGGTTCATGCCTAGGGAACAAAGTTTCCTGGGATACAGTGCAGGAAGGGAGGCTAGATCTGAACTAGAGCTTCTCCTCCAGCCAGTATTACTGCTGCTCACTCCAGCCTCACTCAAGGAGGTGGGAAAGCTCCAAAGATGCTCACCTCATGCATCTCCCTGGCATACCAGGAAGAAGTCTGGGGCAGAAGTTCATGGGGTCTCTGTGGCCCTAGGGTAGGGCTCTATTGCAGCCCTAGGGTAGAGGGCTAGGCCACGGGGGCTTCCAGATTGCACCCATCACAGACAGTGAGGGGCTGACGCGATGTAGCCTCTCGGGCTCTGCCTCCTCCCTCGTCCAACCCTCTTTCCAGCAGATAAGCTTGAAGGAAGCAGGGAGAGGCTGTTTGTGGATGCAGAGGAGCTGCTCACTCACTGCTCTGTTCTCACGCCATCTCCTCGCACCCCACCCCTGTGAATGCTAGAGGCAAAGGCTAAGGCTGAAAGTCAGCAGCCTCGGGTTCTAGTCTGGGTGTTTTCCCTTGATATCTTTGTGATCTTGGAAGTTCCAATTCTTCTGTTGGACCCTGGATATTTCTTCTGCAGGTAAGAGGTCATAACTCCCACTGTCAAGTGGCTGCAGCATGGAAAAGACCTTCTGAAACCATCAAGCTCTTTACACAGATGTTTTCATTATTGAGTCCAGAAAGGTGGTCCCCAGTGTGCTTGAGGCCTCACTGTCCCCTGTTTGCTAGCCTCTTTGCAGCCCAGGCTTTGGGAAACACAGCCAGGACCTGGCCTCTTCTCCCCGCCTCATGTTTCCCAGCCAGCAGCCCCAGCAGTCCCTGCACAGGTTCAGCAACTGTTCTGAGCCCATCCTGGGGCAGGGCTGTCAGGGACATAGAGAGGGACCTTTCCTCCAGCTCTCTCCCTGGGTACAGAATCACCCAGAGAAGAGTGAGAGGCTGGAGTGGGACAGAGTGTGAGCAGAAGCTGGTGTGTGGAGTGTAGACGCTCAGAGAAGGGAGAGGGTGGCGTGGGCTGGAGGAAGGGAGGGGCTTGAGCTGGGCCATAAAGGACACTATTGCTGTGCGGTGAGCGTGGGCTTGGCACATTAAGGTCACACAGCTCTAGAGGCAGGAGAACCTTGTTCCAAGGCATGTTCTTGCCTGCTCATCCCGGTTCTAAGGAGCAGACCCCATGCATAGAAGTCCACAGTCTGGAAGCCAGCAGTAGCTGGGGGCCGGAGGACGTTGAGGCAGACATGGGGATGGTACTAATGGCCCAGGTGTCTCCTTCTGCTTCTGTCATAGCAGCTTTTGCTCTGAAAGAAGAAACGCCAGATTGATGAATGGGTGGTTAAGAACACAAGCCTGTGAGCTGCTGTCTGCTTCTGCCAGAATGGAGGCCAATTATTCGGACAAGGCATCCAGCTTCCTGTCAGGAAAGAGGACACCAGAGAATCTGGCTCTGTCCTCACATCTTATGGGTTTGTCAGTTACTTGCTGTCATCTCCTGGGTCTGTCAGTTACTCTCCACACATCTCCTGGGTCTGTCAGTGACTACTTACTTCCCCCTCAGAACTAAGCCCTCCACATCCACATGTTGTCTGAGCCATGTGAGGCTTGGAGGGGCAGAATGGGAATTGTCACATCAACCTAGGGAGGAGGAAACAGTCCCAGGAAAGAGAAGGAGCTTGACCTCAGTTCAAGGCCCAGGACTAGAAGCTGGGCCTCCTGCTCTTCAGTTGAGTCAGTGTAGCCTCGCTACCAGAATAACCTAGGTCAGTGCAGACAAGTTAACTAGGTAAAATGGGGACAAGGGATCCATTTTGGAATAAAATTGTGGAGATGCAAGATGACCACTGTGTATACAAGCCCCCGTGTGCTAGGCATGGTGCTGGAGACTTTGCACAGTGTCTCATTCAGTACTCAAATCCAGCCCCAGAATGAGGTATCTTCAAGCTACAGAGGCTTGGAGAGCCTGGGCAACTTTTCTAAACCACCCATAAAGAAGTGGCAGAGCTGGGGTCCGAACACCAGTCTCTCTTGAGGCCTGAGTTCTGCATCTTTCAGCCACCACCTGCCCACACCAGAGAACTGTCTACATTGTCAAGAATGGCTGGGCCAGGGAGGAAGGAGCCATGCAGGCAGGACAGGAGTGAGGGTCCCACTATGGGCCCTCGCTTCAGCTTGGCTTTCTCACAGCCTCCTCCAGGGTGAGGACTAGGGCCTGGCACCTCTGGGAATTGGCTCAGAGAATAGCACCACAAGCAACAGCAATAATTTCTTTTTTTTTATTTTTGAGACAGGGTCTTGCTCTGTCACCCTGGCTGGGGTGCAGTGGCTCAACCATGGCTCACTGCATTCTTGACCTCCCAAGCTCAAGCAGTCCTTCTCACCTCAGCCTCCCCAGTAGCTGAGACTACAGGCATGTGCCCCTACACCTGGCTAATTTTTTATTTTTTGTAGAGACAGGGTTTCGCCATGTTCCCCAGCCTGGCCTCAAACTCTTGGGCTCAAGTTATCGACCTGCGTCATAATAACTTCTTCTCTTACTGGTGCCTACTTCTTCTTCTTCTTTTTTTTTTTTTAGACGAAGTCTTGCTCTTGTCACCCAGACTGGAGTACAGTGGCACGATCTCAGCTCACTGCAACCTCTGCCTCCCAGGTCAAGCGATTCTCCCGCCTCAGCCTCTGGAGTAGCTGGGATTACAGGTGCCAGCTACAACGCCTGGCTAATTTTTGTATTTTTAGTAGAGGCGGGGTTTCACCATGTCTCGAACTCCTGACCTCGTGATCCACCCGCCTCGGCCTCCCAAAGTGCTGGGATTACAGGCTTGAGCCACCGCGCCCGGCCTAACTGGTGCCTACTTCTACAGCTTTCTCTGTTAAGCCCTTTACATACACGTACACTGCATGCAAACTCCCTCACTTAATCTTCAAAACAAATCTTCGAGACAGGTCCTTTTTATTGCGTTTTATACATAAGGAAACTGAGGCACAGAGGAGTAAAGTTCCTCTTCAGTCTGTCTCCAAATGCTTGTGTTTTCTACAGTCTACACTACCCATGGATTTCAGGTGGAGAGAAAATCATCTCTCTAACAGTGAGAGTTGCCTGAGAGGGCTGGAAGGAAGCACCCTGTAGATGAGGCTTTTTTGGTGAGTGTGTGGGGGCTTGTGCACACAGAAATACTATTTATAGCTACCTTTTAAAATTTAATATGCAATTGATTAAGGATACGCATATAAAAACATAGCTTTTTAGAAGGAAGGATTAAACTCCACTTACCCGTCTTATTGTTCTATGTATAAATGCAATAAAACAAGAACAAGACCTTCACTTTTTCTTCAATTAAAGTTTGATTAACTCAGATTGAAAATACTACTCCTTTAAACAATCAGTGCCATTTACAACTTAATTAAATTTGCTTAAACAATTTCAGCTACATTTAAACATTTAATATATTTGATTTTCCTACGTAACTTAAATATCTAATAGAACAAGTAAAATATTCTTATCATGTACTTGAAAATCCACTGTAAATAGAATAAATTAAATTTATAAAAATACTGCCTGGGTGTGGTGACTCATGCCTGTAATCCCAGCATTTTGGGAGGCCAAGGTGGGCGGATCACTTGAGGTCAGGAGTTCGAGAACAATCTGGCCAACATGGGGAAACTCCGTCTCTACTAAAAATACAAAAATTAGCCAGGCGTGGTGGCATGTGCCTGTAATCCCAGCTACTCGGGAGGCTGAGGCAGGAGAATCACTTGAACCCGGGAGGCAGAGGCTGCAGTGAGCTGAGAACATGCCACTGCACTCCCGCCTGGGCAACAGAGTGAGACTCTATCTCAAAAAATTAATTAATTAATTAATTAATTAATTAAATTTATAAATAGAATGACTTTTTACATTCTCTTAAATATTGCAATACTGTTTGCAAAATTTGTTACATTCTCAACTTAAAATTGCATGTCTACAGGTTTCTGATTACAGCTAAGATGGAGTAGGCAAA
>NC_045439.1:83887117-84004485 GCF_002776525.5 Piliocolobus tephrosceles
TTGCATGTCTACAGGTTTCTGATTACAGCTAAGATGGAGTAGGCAAACTTAATCCTCTCTCTTCCACTGCTTACAAATAAAATCCCTGGAATGAGTGCTTACAACACTGTTTAAGAACTCTGAAAAAAATAAATAAGAGCAGGCAGATTTGTGGGAAATAAATGCTCAAAGAATGATCAATATGACTGTGAGTTTTCTGGTATTTTCCCTCCAATATCTCTTAGCTTGGATGCTAGAGGGCCAAAATACCACTGCACAGTTGACAAACAAAAAAAGCTCCAAGAGAAACTTTTCCTTCTAGCCAGAGGACTGGGAACAGGGACCCTGCAGGTCAGAGAGTGGCCCCAATTGCTCTCTCTTTTACTGTCCTAGGTATGTCCCAAGGAAAGCCCCAATCATGAAACTATACTCCTGTAATGTTGATAGTGCAAGATCTAAAACCATGAGGAAAATCCCCTCTGGCCAGAATTGGGAAAGGGAGCCCCTGTGGAGGTGTGGGGAAAACTCTGTTGATTTTTCTTTCTTTCGTCTTTTTGCTTCACCCAGGAGGTGGACCCCAGGCAGGGGAAATATGCAACAATTTGGGGAGGGTAAAACTCCAGCGTTGCAGCACAAAGACGAGGAAAAGGGCCTCTGGGCGCCAGAGAGTGCAAGGGAAATCATGGAGTGCTAAAGAAAAGACTTCCCTAAATCTGTGGGTGAAGTCCTGGACTCATCCTTGAGCAAGGCATGTGTAGAACTGATCCAAAGCAGAAAGCAGGTCAGGACTTGTGGTCTGAACCAGATAGGATTGATCATATAATATTCAAAATGCCCCAAATTACTCCATACACAAAGAACCAGGAAAATCTCAATTATTTTCAAAGAAAAGATAATTAACTGATGCTGGCCCTGAAATAATCCAGATGATGGAATTATCACACAAAAACTTTAAAGCAGATATTATCACCATAGTTCACAAAGTAAGAAAAAATGATCTTGAAGTGAATGGAAGGATAGAAGCTGTCAAAAAAGAACCTGAAAATCATTTTAAAAAGAACGAAATGGACATTTTCTTGCTAGAAAATACAATAACTGAAATTTTTAAAATCACCCCAAGGTCTCAACTGCAAAACAAAGATGACAGAGAAAAGAATCAATAAACTTGAAAATAAATCAATAGAAATTATCTAATCTGAACAATAGAGAAAAAAAGATTGAAAAGAAAAAATAGAGTTTCAGGGACTTGTGAGACAATATTAAAATGTCTAATATTCTTGTCATTAGGGTTCCATAGAAAGAGAAGAAAAGGCTTGCTTGGTGAAGAAAAAAAACTTGAAGAAATCATGGCTGAAAACATCCCAAATTTGGTAAAAAGACATAAATGTATTGATTCAGCGATCTCAGTATATTCAGAAACCCCCAAAACAATAAATTCAAAGAAAACCTCACCCAAAGTCATCTTAAACAGCTGAAAACCAAGGATAAAGAAAAAAATTAAAAGCAGCCAGAGGAAAGCAATACAATATATATAGAGGAAGAACAATTAAATTGACTACAGATTTGTCATCAGAAGCCATCAAAGCCAGAAGACAATGGAAAAAATTCTCTAAAATGCTGGAAGAAAAGAGCTGTCAACTCAGAATTCCATACCGACTTAAAAAACAAAATAAAACAAACAAACAAATGAAAAAAAAAAAAAAACAAAACCTTTTTTAAAGGCAAAGTAAATATATTTTTATATGAAGAAAAACTAAGAAAATTTATTGCTGACATGCCAGCTGCAAAAGAAATGCTACAGAAAATTCTTCAGAAGAAAGAGAAATGATTTCAGTATTTGGGAGATTTTTCCAGATGTCTTTCTCTTATTCATTTTGAGTTGCTCCTGTAGCCCACTGCTGCTGCTACTCTCTTAGAGAAGGTCATACTCCCACTCAAAACTTAGAACTTTAGGAGTAAAGGAAGATGACAAAATTATAAAGCTAGGTAAACATAATAAATTATTTGCTCCTTAAGTACTTTAAAATATGTATGACAGCCGAAACCAAAAGTTATAACATGGTATAATGAGGTTTTTAATGTCTATAGATGTATATAACGACTACAGCATGGAGGACGGAAAAGGACATATATGGCTGCAAGGTTTCTCTATTTCACTTGAAGCAGTAAAATATTAGCTCTAGATAGACCATGAAGAATTAGGTATTTGTATTATAATCCCTAGAAATGTTTAAAAAGTACAAAAGATACTTTAAAAATACACTTAAAAATACAAAAAGATATAGTAAAAAAGGCAACAGAGAAAGAAAAATGGAATACTAAAACAGTATTCAAATAATCCAAAAGAAGACAGAAAAGGGGAAACAAAGAAATAAAAGATAGATGGGACAAACAAAAACCAAACAATAAAATGGTAGACCTAAATCCAACCATATCAACGAATGTATTAAGTGTAAATGGTTTAAACACACCAATTAAAAGACAGAGATTGTCAGATTAGATTTTTTTAAAATAAGATCATCTCTATGCTGTATATAAGAAACTCACATTAAATATGATATAGGTAGGTTAAAATTAAATTATTTTTTAAAATACTATGAAACATTTTTTTAGAAAGCTTGAATGGCTATTTTTATTTAAAGCAAAGTAGACTTCTGAAGAAGGAAATTTATCAGAGATTAAGAGGAATATTACACAATGAAAAAAGGATTAATTCATCTAGAAGTTGTCACAATCCTCAATGTATATGTATCCAACAATAGAGCTTCAAAATACATGAAGCAAAAAATTGAGAGAAGTAAAAGGAGAAATAAACAAACCCAGTTATACTTGGAGACTTTAACAAAACTCATCTTTCACTGACTGATGGAAAAGTAGACAGAAAATCAGTGAGGACATAGAAGACCTGAACGGCACTACCAATGAACTTGATCTAATTGATATTTGTAGAACACTTCACCACCAACAGCAGAATGCACATTCTTTTCAAGTTGCCCCAATATAGACCATATTCTAGGTCATAAAACAAACCTTAACAAACTTAATAGAATAGAAATCATACAAAGTATGTTCTCTGACTGTAATGAAGTCAAACGAAATGAATAAAAGAGAGATATCTGGACAATCTCTCAAATACTGGAAATTAAGCAACACATAAACAATTCATGGATTGAAGAATGGTGAGGTTGAGGAGCTGGGATGCTGGCTGGGGAAGTTTGCCCATGCTCTTAACCAGTAGGCCACATGGCCTCTCAAGGTTTTCCAGAGCCTTGAATGCCTGGCTAAGGACTTTGAAATTTGCATTTATTCAATGGATGAGTGTTTAAGGATTTTCACATATAAGACAAAGCACTATTTGCAAATAGATGGAGTTGGGTATAGTTTGTGAAGGGGCAAGACAAATCTATTCTGCCCCACCAGTGAGGCAAAGTGAAATTAAAGATTTGGATTTTTCAAGATTTTTAAAATTAAGACATTTTTGAAACAGAGCCCATCCCTCCTTTTTCACAGAGGTTATTTCCACAGTCTTTGGGGGTTGTACCTATGTTACATGAGCTGGCAGCTCTAGTGGGAGGAGCCTGTCTTTACCATCAGAGGGGCTTTCAGACAAAGGCCATATAACCCTGCAAGAATGGGGGTTTCCCAAGAGATAATTAGCTTATGGCTCTAGAGAAGTTACTTAACCTCTCTATGCCTCAGTTTCTCATCTGTACAATGAGGATGATGTCAGTTCCCACTGACTGGGCCTTGGCCTTGGTCTAAGCCGCCTGGAAAAAAGGCTAGAAGGGAATTTGAACTCCTGGCTTCCCGTAGCTGCAGTGGGACCCTAGCTGGAAGGTAGGTGGGAAGGTGTCTCCATAGTTTGCAGTAAGGTTTGGAGGAAGGTCTTAGCATGACAAGAAGTGGGACTCCTACCTCCAGGGACCCAGAGTGGAAGCAGGGTAGGGCATATTAAATATCCTCTGCAGTGACTTTGATCTACTGCCACGACAGAGAAGGTTTCTGTTCTCTTTGAAGCAGAAAAAAGATCAATCCTTCTTCTTATCTCAGCCTCTTTGCACAGTGGCGTCACGTGCTCCTGCAGCCACTGAGGTTGCTACTCTCTCGGAGAAGACCGGAACAGAGGAGGCAAAGCCCGACCCAGCCTTGTCTCCTCCCCGCCCCCCGCCCCCACCCTGTCTCCCCGTCTCCCTGCCTCCCTGTATCCCTCCATCCCAGGGATGAACAGAATCTGCCACTTTCTGGCCTTCATTTGGCCCAGCTTTGGGAGGAAAACAAAATACCAGCCGGGCGTGGTGGCTCAAGCCAGTAATCCCAGCATTTTGGGAGGCCAAGGTGGGCGGATCACGAGGTCAGGAGATTGAGACCATCCTGGCTAATGCAGTGAAACCCCGTCTCTACTAGAAATACAAAAAATTTAGCCAGGCATGGTGGTGGGCACCTGTAGTCCCAGCTACTCGGCTGGGCAGGAGAATGGCGTGAACCCAGGAGGCGGAGCTTGCAGTGAGCCGAGATCGCGCCACTGCATTCCAGCCTGGGCGACAGAGCGAGACTCCCTCTCAAAAAAAAAAAAAAAAAACAAAATAAAGAACATCGGATACCTATGCACCAGGAAATAAGACCTTCCAGGGCTCCTTCATCAAACTTTAGCTAACCTGGGTACTCCTCTTTTCCTCAAAGTCTGGCTTTTAAAACATTGCCTTCTGCTGCGATCTAAAGATAACTGGGATAGGAGGCAGGAGACTGGATTCTAGTTACCGGTATGCCTTTGATTTGCAGTGTGACCTTGAGTAAGTTGCTGCCCCTCTCTGGAGCTTAATTTCTCATCTACGAAGCAGAGTTGCTGCAAATGTTTTTCAGGACTCAATTTAAAACTCTGTAGTCAAGACCAGACTGTGACCAGGGCCAGACTTCATTGTGCCTTCGGGTTGTAGAATTGTCTTTCTCCCATCCTCTCACAAAGGAATTGCCCCTATAACCTTGACCTCACTGACTCCTTCCTATCTTGGCCAAATGTTTTTCTGCACAATCTATTAGTGGAAAGAGCTGCTTGGCTAGTGGAGCAGCATCCTGAGTCTGCAGGCTCTGCCCATGAAGGGCAGGAGCAATTCCCATCAGTGCTTCCTCCAGCTTGTTCGAGGACTGAAGACAGCAGAGGAGAGGGCTTGCAGGGTCACTCTGCCTTTGAAAGGCTGGGAGAAGAAGAGAATAGGACATGGGGCAGGATAGGGAGGAGTCGAGGTGGGAATAAGGGATCGTGGGAGGAATGTCCTGGACCTCCTGCCTCTGGGTGTTGTGTCTTTATGACCATATCAGGCTGGTGAGTTTTGGTAAGGGTCAGGGGTTTACCCCATGCAGGTGTAGCCCCTCCCCATTTCATTGGGTGAATGAAAGAGTTTCAGACACAGAGGAAGTAAGATCCTCCACCTGGCCCCCTGCCCCTAGAGGAGGTCCCAAAGACAAAGGGCAAAGGCCACAGGAGTCGTGCTCCTCCAAGTCAACCCAGTGAGCTGATGATGCTTGCAGGGATCAGACTTTGGAGAGCTCAGTAACAAGCTTCCTGTATCTGGTCTCCAGGATACTGACAGGTCTACCATCAGGCCAGATCCAGGGCCCACTCAGAGTCTCCCAGGGTATAGAGGATGGAATAGTTCCAGAAAAGGGAAAAAATGAGGAATGAAGTGAGAAAGAAGTAATTCCAGTCTCCCTGCTTCTGCCCGACACTGGAGCACACCAGGCCAGATCTGAACCTCTTCTCTGCCTCCAGGACTGAGGGTGTCAGTGTCCTCCTCCTTTTCCTCCCCCAGCCCCAGCTTCATGTGTCCCTTCCATCACTCCAGGCTCCTGGGGTCTCCTGCTCTGCCCTCATGAACCCTGACCCCTAATAAGTCCCCAGGGTCAGCCCTTTGCCCACTGCCCAGGCCCCTCAGTGGCCCCCAGCTTGGGATCTCTCTAGGAAAGCGAATCATCTGCGAATTGCTGCCATGACTGGTAAGGCCCAGGGGTGCCATTCCTGGCCTTCTGCCCAGGTATTTGGACCTACAGGGTGGGTGTATTTGTGTGTGTGTACAAACGTTCACACTTCAGAGTGCAAGTTTTGCGTAGAAGTGAGGTGCCCGGATTGATTTCATGCTGTTTGGGGGGAAACATGTAGGTGTAGGCATGTTGCAGTATGATATATATGTGTTTGTACACACATTACGTGGGGCTATTCATATTTCTGTGGATCTGAATATGTTGGAGAGTGAATACTGAAGCATGCGGTCCTGCATTTTATGGGGGTTTGTGTACTCCTGAATTTCAGGAGTTTCGTGTATAGCTTGCAGAGTGATATGTGTGCCCATGGGCAATGCATGCTGGGTACCTGTGAGCTCTTGAGTAACTTTGCCACTTTCCCTTGCCTGGAGGAGCTTCTTGCTGGCTCCTTCCTCCCTGCCTCTTCTACGCTGGAGGAAGAACTGAACCTTGGCCAAATAGTCCATCCGAAGTCAAGGGTCAGCAGCAAATTTAGTGCCCCATGGTCCTTGCTGTCTGACCCATGTGGCAACAGCAGGCAAGTGGGGGTGGGGGATGCTGATTGCAGCTGGAGAATCCCAGGAGCAAGCATCTTGAGGAGTTCAAGGTTAGCCTTATTGTGCTCTGAAACAAGTGATAACACAAACAATCGCTGTTTACTGTATGAGTGAATATACTAGATATGGTGCAAAGCACTTTGCAGACATTATTTAAGCCACACAATAATTTTACGAAGCACCTCCTTTTACAGATAAGGATATTGAGTCTGAGAAATTAAATGACTTAAGTTGGGTCAAATAACAAGTAAGTTATAAGACTAGAATCTGAACCCAAGTCTGTTTGACTCTAAAACTCATGATTCTCTCTCCCTATTCTGGTCTACAGATTATGCTAGAAAGAGGGGAGAGTGGAGGAGCTCCTCTTCTCCCAAACCCACACTTATCAAACAGATCTGTTTGGCTTGTTAGAGGTGAGCCTTCATTTCACAGAAGGACCTCAACTTTATACCCATAGATTTAAGATCTGGAACTCCCTGATGGAGAGAATGGAAAGGAGAGGTGGGCGGAGGAAAATAACCAAAGAAGGCCTCCTGGAGCTGATGGAGAGAAACATCGCGCACTGGAGCTGATGGAGAGAAACATCGCGCGCTTTGGTGGGGGAGGGAATTGGATTTACAGACCTTGGTCTACGCCTGGTGTCCTGGAGCCCAGATGCTTGGTGTGTGAGGTGCCCTTGACTCGCTCCTGTGGCTTCCCTGGGAAGACTGCTGTGTGATCACCCTCAGGATGAGGATGCTGGTAAAGCAACTCATCAAGATGAGATGGTCAGAGGCACCCCTGCACATGCACAGCTACTCTAGTGCCCACTGGGAGACTCTGCTCATTCCCTTCACTCCCAGATTTAAGTTGCAGGGAAAATGCATTGTTTTATCATTAAAAATTTGTTTTGGAATGGATAGTCTTCAGAGATGTAATTAGCTACATTATTTCTCTCCATCAGTAGTCTCTGGCATTTGCTGGAGTTTCTTGTCCTTTTTCTTCTCCATTTCACTCTTTCCGTCCTCTTTATAATCTAGGTTGCACTACTTCCCCCCCCCCCCCCCCCACCCGCCCCCCCTCGTCTGTTTTTTGACTGAATAACTTTTTTAAAATCTGGGGGGGGAGTTTAAACAACCCCCCCCCCCCCCCACACTGGGCTGTAGGATTACAGTCCCCTGAGCCAGCTAGGAGCTCCACGATGCCCACCGCTGCCAACAGGATGGGGGAGGCAGCTCCACGTGACACTGTGAAGGCCTGGCTAGTGGCAAAGCTAGGCAGAGCTAGGAAGGTTGTTGGCTCCCCACGCTCTGGCTGGATAATCCCAGGTAAGTTACTTAACCTTTCTGAGCTTCTGTTGGCCTCACAGTGTTCAAGGCTGGCACTCACGTAGGTAAAGCACTTCACTGGAGGTATACAGCAAGTGCCCAATAAAAGGCAGCTGTGGTTGGGAGGTCCATAGGCAAGAGGGAGACTTGGGGACAGAATGAACAGGAGACATGGGTAGCAGGAAAGGCATAGCCTGGGCTTGGTGAATCAGAGCTACCTGCTTTTGTGGTGACCCAGGAGCCTGGGCTGGGGGACAGGTGACAGGTACAATCATGAGGAAGACCCCTCACGGAGCAAGCCCCACTGAGTGGAGAGAGCAATCAGGAGCTCCGCCTCAGTTGCCCATGGCCAAGTGTCCCTCTTTTGTCCAGAGTTACTCCTATGGGTTATTTCTGGAATGCAAGAGAGCTACCTAGGAGGTGGGCTCCCCAAGACCTTAGAGATGGCCCAAAGTGCAGTAACTCCTTAGCCCTCCAACTAGGTCAGGGGACTTCTAGGGTGGCGGGGCTGGCTATTGCTCTGGGGAATCCAACTACCTTGGTGCTCAGAAAGGAACGGTCTCCACCACTCCCCGTCTCTGCTAGCCTCACGCTAGTGACACATGACATGCAGCCATCTCCAGCATTGTCAGAAATGCCATGCTCCATGGAGTTGAGGGCAGAAAGCCTGATGCCAAAAATCTAAACTTACCTGGTCCCCCACAAAGAAGGGTAAAGAGAAAAGTACAGCTTCAGCGTGGAAGATCTTTGGCATTTTGCAATGAAATAAAATCAGAATGCACGTGATTTATATCAAGATCTAAAGTGCCGCAGACTTAGACAGTCATGGGTAGGTATCCTTTGAAGGGGTTGATACTTGTTAACGGAGACAGTTACATGGCATTTTACAGAGTTGTGTCTTGTTGCACTGATGTGAAGGGGACTGGAGTGAACCTGGTTTTTAATACTGGCCTTACCTGTTTTTATAGTAATCTTTGTCCCCTAGGTTCCCAGAGACATACAGAGAAGTGGAAATTGGCTCAGAGGGTCTTTGAACTTGTACATGGATGTCACTACAAGCCTCATGAAAGTAGGCAGCATCTTGATGTGAGTCTAGTTCACAGAAGGAAATTTTCCTAGTTATTTTTGTGGACAAGTCCTAGGCATTCGTAATAATACTGGTGATGCTGAGGATAATAATAACTACCATGCATTGGGTGCCTCCTGCGCTCCAGGGCCATGCTGGGCTCTTTACATACACTGCTTCAGTTAGCCTTCAGTTCTGTAAAGCATTACCATCCTCATGGCACATGTGAAGATGCCGAGACTCGGGCAGGGTAGAGAAGTCGCAATGTGTGGAGGATGGCAAACAGCACAACAATGCCCGCCAACAGGAGCAGCAGAACCAGGATGCCAGCCCACTCCATGGTTTAGAGGTGTCGCCACGAAAGACACGACTCACGCAGGCACTAGATGGAACAACACCTTACTCACACAGAGGAGACAGAGCAAGATCAGCTGCAATCACAGGTTCAGTCCTGCATGGCCAAGGGTCTCTTCCTACAGCAGACATAAGGTGATGGTCTGCATGCACCCCTCTTGCGCAGCAGGGGTGGACCCTGTTTCCTCCCCACCTGGAACAGATATAACAGTGGGGTTGGCCAGGTGCCTGCCACATGACGCACAAGCTTAAGCAGAACAGAAGAGTACACACTGAGTCTGGAACAGGAAAAACATATCCCCACACAAGGCGACAAGCCCAACACAAGCTATGAGAGCTCTTTATCTCTTGGTAAGCAAGTGTTTTTGGCTCAAGGCCATTTGTATGGGGCTGAGCAGAGGTTAAAAGACCACATGCATGAGACTGCCTTTCTCAACCAAGGTCATATCATTGGTGTGCAGCAGAGCCAGGATTTGAACCAGGTCTTTCTGGCACCAAAGCCTATGAGCTTTCTCACTGGTGAGAGGTCTTCCCCAGGCCCCTCCAAGTCTCCTCTCCCTCCTCACACCACAGCCACATCAGCTAATGGACAGCCAAATTCCGCAGAGAAAAATGGACTTGAGTGGTTTTCTCCCTCCTTGGACTTCTTTAATGCAAATACCTAAAATGATATTTTCCCTGAAGAATCCCCATGTACAGAAGTTTAAAACAGAAAGCTGAATTCCCATCAGAGATGAGAAAATGCATAACAGAAAAGCAGTATATGGGAATCTAAGGCACTTGGGCAATTATGTAAATAAATGGACATGGTAAGGATCATTCAGCCCTGGAAAAAAACGGACACATGTAATTCCCTTTCAGAATCTGAAAAAAGAAGAAAGAGGGATGGAATAAAAGCCCTTTTTGCTTCAGTCGCAGAGTCTTGCAATTCTGTTTAAATATTAAGCCTCCATGTGGTTGCCATGGGGCTTTTGTAATATGACTAAACTGTATTTGCTCATTTGTGGAAGGGTTATCACCTGCAATTCACAGATAGGATGCCAGAGGTTAAAAGAAGTTCAGTAGTTGATCTATGGTTCACCATGTTCATTTTAGAAGCCAGGTTGAATTTAGCCCTCAGATATTTCCAATTCCCGACCTGATCCTCATCTTCTCGAGGAAAAATTGCAGTGAATTCTCAGTTGCCTATGTGGTAAATGTGGAAGAACAGAGACATATATAATTCTAAATGATGTCTATGTCCCTTGCTCTAAACATTTGCTTTGGAAACTTCTTACAGATCTTAGAATGAAGCCACCCTAATGTGCAAGGGGCCGCATCCTTACTCCACACCTTCCCTACTCAACATTGCCCACCTCCCACTGCATGAAGACCTAGGGGCAGTAGATAAAAGGGAAGAGGCTCTTAACTCTCTCCTAGGTTGGGCTAGGGTAGTGGGTAGTGGAGAGAGGCTGATAAGAAGGCATTTTGATTTAAAAGGGCTTCTGCAGTGCCGCAGGCAAGCAGAACAGAAACAGTAAATGAGACAATGAATTGTGTCCGCGGAAGACTTCCATATGGATGGTGATTCATCATGTTAATAAGGAGGTGAAAGCCAGAGGTTGACTGTATTCTGATTTCATGTCTGGGGAATCTGTAGCTTAGAAGCCAGGAGCATCCAAATTTGAGGTCAGAGTCCAAATTCCAACTCCCAGCTCCTGATTCCAATTTGGTTGGTCTAATTACTGTCGTCTTCTAATGACTAAGGATGCTTTAGAGCCAGATGGGACCTGAGTAGAAGAGCAAGCAATGCTTAAGGTGGAGAACAGTGATGCTGGAGACAAGCAAAGCCAACTCCTTGGATCCATGCAACAAATATTGAGCACATACCAAGTTGGCATCGGGAGAGGGAACCGCAGAAGAATCTGATATTGACCCTGACCTAAAGGAACTCAGGGTAGGAGGTGATAAGAGACATGCACAAATCTCTGTCATACATACAGAGAGGGAAGTGAGATGAGGTCTAAAACAGCTTCATTTATTCTCCCATTCAATTAAATCATTAACTCAGCTACTCAGGCACGATCCTAAGTGCTCTGGATAAAAAGCTAAATAAAACTGATCTCCACCCCAGAAGCTACCATTCCAATGCTGAAGCTGAGTCACCCCAGGAGGCATATCAAAAACATTCCCCAGCCCCCCAGGCCCCAGCCCTAACATAATGATTCTGAATCTTTGTAACTGGTACCCAAGACATCTGAAGCCTGGTTTCTAGTTATTCTCCAACTTTGGGCACTGGTCTGGTGGAACAGGGAGGGAGTCCAGCTAAGAGAGTCCAGAGGAAGAGTCAGAGATAGAGAGCAAGGCTTCATGGCCCACCTCTCCCTAGAAGCCCTCCTTGACCAGCATAGCCCACACTGATCCCCATGTCCTCTGAATCCCACCTCCACTGCGTGTACTGCAGTTTTGCTTTTTTTTTTTTTTTTTTTTTTCCCCCGTAACTAGCAGCTTTAATCCCTCCTCTCCTGCTTGTGTCTCATCTCTAAAGGTGGGTGCTCCTGTCTTCCAGGTCATTGTGATGAGGGTTCCGGGGGCCTTGTGACACACCGCTGGCCGGCTCTGTTCCAGTGTGGGAGGTCAGGAGCAGCCAATTCCTCCTGGGAATGCAACCCATCTCCGAAAAGGAAGATCACATTCCTCTGCTGATTAAGCATCACTAGGGCTCCAAGTGAGTTCTGATCAGAGGCTGTTTGGAAGACAGCAGAGGCCATGACCACTCTCTCTCCTGAAAACAGCCTCTCTGCCAGACAGTCAGCCTCCTTCATCCTGGTACGTGTTCTTCATCAGTTCTGAGTGCCTCCCTCCCCAGCCTCTGGTTGACACTGGGACCGTTTTCCCCCGCAGGGTGGGAAAAGCTAGAACCCTGAGCTAACATAGAAGGTGGAGCAAGGGCGGTTGTACCTTACTCTTACCATCAGCCCAAGAACAGGACTGAGACATCCAAGCACCCTTTCACCTTCTTTCCAAGCCAGGAAAACGTTCTCCCCATATGTGCTATTCTACCTTTATTGAGTTGTGTAGGTTTGCAAGTGCGTCCCTGAAGATGCTGATAGATATTCATCAGCGCTTTTTGCCAACAATTTTGGTATACGGCCACCAGGTGGCAGTAATGCTTTTGTTAGTAGGTAGTTCTAAACCCAGTTTACAAGATACAGCTATTTGTTAGAAGTCGGCTTCAGTCATAAACATTTTCCACACAGTATTTTTTCAAAATCATAACTAATTACAATAACTTTAACCAATCTCAAGTCTCATTAATCATAGTGATTAAGAGAGTGATACATAAAAATGCAAAATGGACACCCCGTCCCTGAATTTTAAATGTTCTTGCTTTATTGCAAATTATCACCTTGCTTTAAATTTTCTTTATATCTTTCTCATTTCTCTGAGCTTAGAGAAGGCTAATAAAATAAACTGTCACATAGCATTTATTATATACGATGACTGTTCTAAATGCTTTATTTATAGTCATTCATTCTCATCACAACTCTATGAGGTGAATAATGCTGTTGTCTTCCTTTTATAAATGAGAAAATGGAGCCACAGAGACTTTGTCACTTGCCCACAGTCACACAGCTTGTAAGTGGCTTAACTTGTATTTAGACCCAGACAGGTGGGGTGCAAAAATCAGTATTCTCAAAGTGTGGCACCCAAACCTGCCGCATTAGCACCAACTGGGAAAGAATGCAGACTCTTGGGCCCCAGATCTTCTGAACAAGAAACTTGAGATGAAGCCCAGAGATCTGTGTTTTTTGTAACTCATCCCTCCAGGGGACTCTGATGCACAATTAGCTTTGAGAACCACTGTTTAAAACCATTTTCTTCATCACTGTGCTGTACTGATGATACACCCTCCACACCTGGTTTGGTAATAATTGCTGAAGTGGGGACTCCCTGTTATGGTTGGGAGTGTATCTTGTCCTCAGGTGAACTGGAGTAGAAAAGAGAACCTTGTCCGGGTGCAGTGGCTCATGCATGTAATTCTAGCACTTTGGGAGGCCAAAGTGGGCGGATCACCTGAGGTCATGAGTTCAAGAT
Source organism: Piliocolobus tephrosceles (assembly GCF_002776525.5). NCBI lineage: Eukaryota > Metazoa > Chordata > Mammalia > Primates > Cercopithecidae > Piliocolobus > Piliocolobus tephrosceles. The sequence goes on from NC_045439.1 coordinate 83,900,473, forward strand.
CAGCCTGGCCAATATGGTGAAACCCTGTCTCTATTAAAAAAACACAAAAAATTAGCCAGGCGTGGTGGTGAGCCCTGTAATCCCACTTACTTAAAAGACTGAGGCAGGAGAATCTCTTGAACCAAGGAGGTGGAGGTTGCGGTGAGCCGAGATTGTGCCACTGCACTCCAGCCTGGGTGACAGAGCGAGACGCCACCAAAAAAAAAAAAAAAAAAGAAAAAAAAAAAAAGGAGAAAGAAAAGAGGAAAGAGGGAGGGGGGGGGGGGGGGGAGGGAAGGAACCTTAAGCAAAGTCAATGACCTTCCCTGGGCTTTTTTGGAGGCTCTTTGGCTATGAGTATTCAGAGAAACTTGGCATCAAAACCCTCATAAAAAGTTTTTCTTGTCCTCCAAAGGCTTTCTTATTTTACTGAAAATAAGGGAGAAAAGCCCTAACCCAGTGATGCAGTAGGGAGAGATTTATGCCTGAAGCCAAGGCCTCTAGCAGCAGGAAACTTTTAGAGGGGCTGAGCCACTTAGGGCTCCCACTTCTGGTCCCCTTCCCCAGGGGAAGAATGGTCAAGGCTTCCTCAGATTTGCTGATGTAGAGCTTTAACCTGCCTAGACACACCCTGAAGGTGAGAGATTTCCACAGCTGCTCTATCTAGCACTATGCTTCCCAGGAGACTAGGAAAGGCACCATTGCAGAGCTGGAGGTAGCCAGCCCCTCGCAAACTGCATCCTTCCCCTCCTGTATTACCAGCTCATTATATCCAGTATAATGGGAAAGGGTGTTAATAGGTTGGTTGAGCAAAGAACAGAGGAATATGGGAAGATGAAGGTTGATTTGAGAAGCCACTGTGTTGACAATCTCCATCATGTTAAAGGAGCCTAGATACACATTCTCTGATTTCCAGCATAGGCAGGTAGGTGGTGAGCATGTAGACAGGGGGCTTCTAAGTGACATTTCCCCCTTGGCCTTCTACGGGTCAACAGCCTTCTTGTTCTGGTCCTTGGCTTACTAGCAAGTGTCTTAGATAGTCTTTTGGGTGGCCTATAGTTTGCTGAGGTTTGGAGAGATACAGGAAACTGGTGGGTATAGACAAATGAAGTTTCCTAGAAGGAAGAAGCAGTGACTTTTTATAAACAAATTCAACCATGGCAAAGTAGACAGATGGCCAATTGTTGCAGGTAGAGGTTTAGAAATGCAAAGTCTATGAATACTCAACAGGTGTCTTCTTATGATGTTTCTAATTATTTCTGCCTTGTTGTGTTGATGCTGTATGTTTTGTTATGGTGTGCTGTGCATATTACTTTAATTTCAATATTACCTCTCCATTGTGTTTGACATTTTTTCATACCTTTATTTTTTAATCATTGTAGGACATTTGATTTTAAGGTATTTCTTTTGTTCACAGCTTACGTAAGATACATATTTTTTATTTGAGTGGAAAATCCTTGCCTTTTAATTCCTTCCCACTGCCCCTCCCACTCCCAGCATGGCATTAGGGTTAAGCCTCTGACTTTTGCATCAAACAGCTTTGGGTTCAAACTTCAGCTCTGATACTTTCTGTGTGATCTCAGATATGCTAATTAACCCTCATATGGCTTCAGTTCCCTAATCTGTAAAACAGTGCAAGAACTATACCACCTCATAGATACTTGTGAAGATTAAATGGGTTGATATATATAAAGTGCTTAGAACAGTGTCTGGCACATCATCAATTGCTTTTTAATGTTTACAGCTAATAAGAGAATGTAATGCATTTATTTTCATAATTAATTTCTTTGGATTTCTATCATTTTTATGCTTTATACTTTTATTAATTCCCTATTGTTTCCTGTATTGTTTGCTTTTATTTTTTAAAGTGAGTTAGAAGGAAGATGTCCTGTTCCTTTAAATTTCTAGTGTTTAAAGTCAAAAATAAAGCAATTTCTTTTGACTCCATCCTAATATCTAATAAAGAAATGAAATCTGTACTTAAAAACTTTCCCACAAAGAAAACCTTAGCCCAGATGACTTCGCTGGTTCTACCAAATATTTTAAAAAGAAATGATACCAATTTTATGCAAACACTTCCAGAAAACTAAAAAAAAAAAAAAAAAAAAAAAGAAGCACATCCCTACTCATTCTATGAGGCCACATTACCCTGATACCAAAATTAGAGATATTACAAGAAAAGAAACTCACAGGCAAATGATTCTTGTGAACATGGATGCAAAAATTCTAAATAAAATTTTAGCAAATAGAATCCAACAATGTATAAAAAGCATAGCACATCATCACCAAGTGGGGCTCATCCCAGGAATGCAAGGCTTATTTACCATTCAAAATTATTCAGTGTAATTTGCCATCCTAACAAACTCAAAAGCGAAAAGCCATATGACCATTTCAATAGATATAGAACACTATTTGACAAAATCCAACATCCATTCCTAATTAAAAACTCTCAGCATGCTAGAATGGGAAGGGACTGTCTTCAACCTGATAAAAGGCATCTGTAGGAAGCCTAGAGTTCACATTATACTGAATTGTGAAAGCCTGAATGCCGCTCCTCTAAGATTAGGAACAAAGCAAGAATGTCTTCTCTCACCACTTTTATTCAACGTTGCACTTGAGTTCTAGCCAGTGCGGTAAAACAAGAAAAAATAAATAAAAGTTATCCATACTTGAAAGGAAGAAGTTAAACTGCCTTTATTCACAGATGAACATGCTCATCTGTGTCAGAGTTGACAATTTTTTTCTGCAATGGTCACAATAGAATTTTTGGCTTTGTGTCCATGCAATCTCTGTTGCAGCTACTCAACTCTGCCATCATAGCATGAATGCAGCCACAGACAAAAATGAATGAGTGAGTGTGGCTGTGTCCTAATAAAACTTTATTTAGAAAAAAGATTGGAGGCCACATTTGACCCATGGATCACAACTTGCTGACCCCTGGTCTATGTCAAAAATCCCATGGAATCCACAAGAAAACCAGTAGGACTAATAAGTGAGTTTTACTAGGTTGTAGGAATACAAGATCGATATGTAAAAATACATTGTATTTCCATTAGAAATTTTAATTTTAAAATGATGCTTTTTATAGTAGCATCTGAAATATAAAATACTTACGGATAAATTTGACAAAATATATGAATGACGTAGACACTGAAAACTACAAGACACTGCTGAGAGAAATTTTAAAAGACCTACATAAACGGAGAAATATACTGTGTTCATGGGTCAGAGGACTCAATAGTGTCATCAGTTCTCCCAAACTGGCTTACAGATTCAATGCAGTCTCCACCAGAATCACAGCTGCCTTTATTATAGAAATGGACAAATTGACTAAAATCCTTATGGAAATGCATTTCTAAAGTTAAAGCATTTCCTTTTATAGTTAAGGATCCCGGGACACAGCCCAGCTTTGCCTGTTCCCTTCTGCTTCCTGCCACATTGCATGCTGAGTGTTGCAGTTTCTGAATGAGTGTAGGTTGGGAGAACATGATGACAGTCAGAGGGGCAGAAAGCTCGCTCTGATGAGTGGCAGTGTCTATGCAGGTGGGGAACACATCAGGGCAGACCCTGCTTCCCAGGGTTAGGACCACACCAAGATTTGTAACTTCTTGGCCCATATGTCCTATTTTGGTCCAGATGACAGGGCATGCACGAGTTATTAAAAAATGTGTTTCTCAATCCATTTCCATCAAACATACAGTTAGTGGAAATTATCCCAATTTGGGGCCTGTGGGCTCTTATTTTTAGTTAACAATGCTGCTTTGCCTTCATTTATTTATGTATTTATTTATTTGAGAAGGAGCCTTGCTCTGTCACCCAGGCTGGAGTACAGTACCACGATCTTGGTTCACTGCAACCTCCGCCTCCCAGGTTCAAGCGATTCTTCTGCTTCAGCCTCCCAAGTAGCTGGGATTACAGGCACCCCACCACCACACCTGGCAAATTTTTGTATTTTTTTTAGTAGATACGGAGTTTTATCATGTTGGCCAGACTGGTCTCGAACTCCTGACCTCAAGTGATCTGCCCACTTGGGCCTTCCAAAGTGCTGGGATTACAGGCGTGAGCCACCATGCCCGGCCTGTTTTACCTTCTAATACTTTACTACTCATGTGGTTTGTGGACCAGCAGCATCACCTGTTACTCAGGAGCTTGTTAGAAATGCATCATCTTGGGCCCCACCCCAAACCCTCTGAATCAGAACTTGAACCTGCAGAAGATCCTTTGCAAATTTAATTTTGAGTCACATATTCAGATGTATACTAATGGGAAGTTGGCAGTGTGTATATTTACCTGTCTCCTCAGCTCTGTCCACCAGCACATCTTTACGTCTGTAATGTGTCATTTCAAGATATTCTTCTCTCCAGTAGAGGGGAATATCCCAGGAAGAAAGGAATCTTCTCTTATTCCAATAGGAACCCTCACTCCTAGTTGTTTTGTTGTCGTTGTTGTTGTTGTTGTTATTATTATTAGAGACATTATTATTATTATGTGCTCTGTTGCCCAGTCTGGAGTGCAGTGGTATGATCTCAGCTCACTGCAACCTCTGCCTGTCGGGTTCACTTAATTCTCCTGCCTCAGCATCCTGAGTAGCTAGGATTACAGGCATGCACCACCATGCCTGGCTAGTTTTTGTATTTTTAGTAGAGGCAGGGTTTCACCATGTTGCCCAGGCTGGTCTTGAACTGACCTCAAGTGATCCACCTGCCTTGGCCTCCCAAAGTGCTGGGATTATAAGTATGAACCACTGCATCTGACCTTAGTTATTATTTTATAAGCATTTTGAATTACTTTGCATACAGTGCACTCACCTCTCTCCAACACATACACACACACACACGTGCACATACACATAGCACACAGATATATACAACACACACACACATACACACACACTCCCTTATCAAAAGCAGAAACCATCCCTCATAATGAACCATTTTACATTTCCAGGAAAGGTAAAGTGGAGCTCATAACTGTGTCTAATTAATGCTTACTTTATATTTTCCTATGATCAAAGCAGTATACATTATTATAGAAAATTTTAAAAATACAGGAAAGGCCAGGTGCGGTGGCTAATGCCTGTAATCCCAGCACTTCGGGAGGCTGAGGTAGGTGGATTACCTGAGGCCAAGAGATCAAGACCATCCTGGCCAACATGAGAAACACCCTCTCTACTAAAAATACAAAAATTAGTTGGGTTGGTGGCGCATGCCTGTAGTCCCAGCTACTCAGGAAGCTGAGGCAGGAGAATCGCTTGAATCCGGGAAGCGGAGGTTGCAATGACCTGAGACCACACCACTGCACTCCAGCCTGGCAACAGAGTGAGACTGTCTCAAAAAACAAAAAACAAAGAGAACACAAGAAAAAGGATAAAAAGTACTTATTGCCTATCACTCAAAGATAATCACTGATGTTTTTAGTTGTGGGGGGGACTTTTTCTGTATTTTTTCAGTCTTTTTCTAACAACTTTATAGTAGTCAGTGCATTATATATTAGATTATGCGGAGTGTTATTATAATACATAAGAGACACAATACATAGAGAGGTATTACTATGAGTGCCATAGTTGTACTACAGAGTATAGCACATAGAGAAAATGCTAGATACACAATTCTGTATTCTGCTTTTTTCTGTTAACATTTGTATTTTTTCAGATTATTATTCATTTCTTGTAAACAACATTTATATGCCTCAAAATATTCCATTGAGCACATAAACCACAGTTTACTTAACTACCCCCTTATTGCAGAACATTTGGAGTGCTTGCATTTTTCATGTTGGTAAGTAATGTGCAATGAAAATTATTGTGCATACAGGATTTTTTCTATATATTTTCAGTAATGTCCGCAAGATAGATTTCCAGAAGTAAGTCAGGCTGTGTGCTTTGATTCATATCGCCAAGTCCAGAACATATTATTTAAAATCACACTTAAAAGCTGAAGGCTCCTAACATAAGGTGGAACTGGTTGCTGCTTTTGCCAGGTGAAGAGAAAACCACCCATTGACAAGACAGAATGGGACAGCTTCTTTGATGAGAACGGCCACTTGGCCAAGTCACGGGACTTCATTTGTGTTAACATCCTGGAAAGGGTGGGTCCCCAAGCTACCCTTGGCCTTGCCCTGGAACTGGGAGCATGGACGGGCAGGGGGCAGGTGTGACGTTGGATGAAGCCCTTCCGGTAGGCATCGAAGAGCCCATGACCCCTACCTCCCACCCCCCACCCCAGGGTCTGCACCCCTTCGTGAGGACTGAAGCCTGGAAGTTCCTCACGGGCTACTTCTCATGGCAGAGTTCCCAGGATGAGCGGCTCACGGTGGACAGCGTGAGGAGGTAGAACACTCCAGACCCTGTTGGGATGGGAGGGGGCCTGCAGGTGGCAGGTGCTGCCTCCCCAGCCTGCAGACTGTCTTCTGCCCCCATGCAACTTCTCATTCCGAGAGGAACCCCATGCCTCCTGACCCAGGCACAGCACACAGGAGGTGCGGCCAGTTCATGCCAATGCCTTCTGTCCCTGAGCTCCATTTACCAGCCTACCAACTGCCAGGCATGGGCTTGGTCCCAGCCACTCCTCCCACCCGTGGGCCCCCAAGTCCCATCCTTTCCTAGGGTCTATGCATTCTCCCTCTGAAGCAGCCTTTGAACACAGTCTGCCACCCGCTTCCCTGGGTGCCACCCCAACTCCACCTCCTCCCTGCCCCCTATGGCTGAGCTGCCTCCTGGGTCTAGTCTCCCCACTCCCCGCCTGTGTCCAGTGTTTCCTCCCAGTACCCAGGGGGAAGGTACAAAACCCAGTATGGGCTGCCTGTGTCCTTAGATGAAACACTCCCAGTGGTATAATTGGTAACGTTTCAAATAGCACATCTCTTCCAAAAACTTCCTGATCCTAGCTCCACATCGCACACTACCCCAGAGCCTGACATTCTAACCACACTGACGGCCTCACTGACTCCTCATTTGCCCGCTCCTGCCCCACGCCTGCCCCAGCACAGACCACATTTGCACTCCCTTCTGTCCTTGGTTCACCCTTTCTCCTCCCTCCACAATGGATTTCTATCATCCGCCTATCAAAAGCGCACCCTTCCTTCAAGGCCCAGTGCACCTCTTCCGAGAAACCCTCCCAGATCTCCCAAGGGAGCCAGGGATGAGGCACTTTGGTTTAGTGGACAATACACTAGCTTTGAACTTGGACCGTCTTGGATTTGGAAACTGGGTTCAAATTTCAGCACTCTGATTTACACGCTGGGTGAACTTGCCCAAGAACTTCAGCGCTGAAGTCTCAGTCTCTTCCTTCATAAAATTCGGGTTACAGTTTATTTCACAGAGTGGTTGTGGGGGCTGAATCAGATAATACAGGTAAGGCACCTTGCACAGGGGAGGAATGAGTAGCTTTTATGATTTTGACAGAAATGCTCCCCTTGACTTGCACTTCCATGACCCTGGGCACTTGGTTCCACAGTAGTGAGACTGGAGCCTGTGTCTTCCCTCCCAGGTTGAATACAAACAAGGGCAGAGGCTGCCGCCAGTTTGCCTTTGTCTTGGGCCCTCTCCTGACCTTGCCTGTCCATGGGAGGTCTCCGTACACACTGGCTGAGTCAGACTGACTCCACTGCTGAATATCTTCCCATCAGAGGATCGGACTCGTTTGGATTGTGGCTGCATCACAGTGTAGCCTGAGGTGGACTCACCGGTTTGGGAGCCTGAAGCAGGAGCTAGGCCCAGCCCCAAGGAAGCATCCAGACAGGATGTGGAAAAGATTCACACAGGGGCCAGTCAGAGTGACCGAGGGTGGGACAGGGATGTGAGGGCCGGGCTGGGGAGCTCAGAGAGGCTCGGGAGCTCTGACAAGAGCCCACCTGTGTTGATTTCCTGAGGCTGCCTTAGCAAGTACCACACACTGGGTGACTTCCGACAACAGAAATCTGTCCTCTCACAGTTCTGGAGCTGGAAGCCCAAAATCAAGGTGTTGGCTCCTTCCAAAGGCTCTAGGGTAGAACCCTTCCTTACCTCCCAGCTTCTGGTGGCTCCCAGTGTTCCTCAGCTGGTGTGCCTCACTCCATTCCCTGTCCCCGTGGTCGTGAGGCCTTCTCCTCTCTGTGTGTTATAAGAACACATGTCATTGGATTTGGGGTCCACCTGGAAAGTCTTAAGTTAAGGATCTCATCTGGAGATTCTCAGCTTAATCACATCTACAAAGACTCTTTTCCCCCTATGGTTACATTCACAGGTCCTAGGGGTCAGGACATGGATATGTTTTTTTGGAGGCCACCAGGCAGCCAGCGATACCAACTAATCATATTCTAATAATGAGGACAAAACACCACCTCACTCAGCACTTCCAATTCTTAGGCACAGGTGCCAGTATTATGCCCATTCTACAGATGGGGAAACTGAGGCTTAGAGATGGAAAACGATGTCCCCAAGGCTTGCCCCCAGTGGCAGACACCCAGTTATTAAGGTGTAGAGCCAGGATTCAGGTGCAGCGTTTGGAGTACAGAGCCCAGGAGGTTAAACCATCTCCATTCTGCACTCCAGGTGCACGTTGGAGGACAGTTAGGGTGGCACAGGTTGAGATGAGGGAGAGCATCACAGGTAGCTGCAGCTGCTCGTTCTCCACTTATCAGAAGAGGAGAGCCACCTTGTTCAGCCTCAGTTCTGTTCTCACAGGAAGAACTACAAGGCCTTATGCCAAATGTATGAGAAGATTCAGCCCCTTCTGGAAAACCTGCACCGGAACTTCATAGAGACTCGCAATAACATTGGTGAGCAAAGTGGGGTGGAAAGGGCTGGGCAGAGGGAGGGCTTGAAGCCAACTCTGCCCCCTTCTCAGTCACTTCCAGGGAGGTATGGCTCCAGGATCCTGGGAGTTGCTTTGACTTGTGCCTGGAGTTTTGCCAGCTGAATCTTGGTTAATCCACCCCACCAGTTTCTCCTGTGTGGCCCTAGATGCCCCATACCATGTTTCCCTGGGCGCATGATGTTCCTGCTGCCTGGTCTTCCTCTCTCCTTTCTTTGGCTTTGAATGAGGTTGGATTTGAACTGGACAGAGAGGAAGGGTGGGGGAGGACATTCCTGGCCGAGGGTATGGCCTCATCAAAGGGTTAGAAGTGGGAAGAAACACAGACAGCTCAGGGTGTGGTGAAGAACTGAGCCTGGCAGGGGCTGATGTACCTTTCACAGCTCCCTCACCCTCTAGAATGTCCTAGGGCCTGCCCATTGGGGTAGGGGAAGAAACTCACCCATAGACCTGCTGGATGTGATCTGGTGCCACCCACTTGCCCCTTGCTTCCAACCTAGCACATGACATTCAGAAACTCTACGACAAAGACCCCCTGGGCAACGTCCTCATCGACAAGAAGAGGCTAGAGAAGATCCTGCTCCTGAGTTACGTCTGCAACACGCAGGCAGGTGAGACTCAGCCTCCCCTTGTCAATGCCCTCCCGGGACCTGGCCCAGCCTAAGCCAAGGGTCCAGGCCCTCCCACCCAGCCCCTCCTCTCCAACCCCCTCTTTGCCACAGAGTACCAGCAGGGCTTCCATGAGATGGTGATGCTCTTCCAGCTGATGGTGGAGCACGACCACGAAACCTTCTGGCTTTTCCAGTTCTTCCTGCAGAAAACGGTGAGGGCAAGGCCTGAGCTCAGGGACGCCCCTCTCCACCTGCCACTACTCCCCAAACAACTTCTTGAGGCTGGGCAGGCATTGGCAGCCCCAGCCATTCCCTCCAACCCCAACCATTCCCTCCAGTCTTCTGGGTCTCAGAGGAGCCTGGGAGGGTGATGCTAAACCCAGTGGTTCAAAGTAGTGGTGGCGGGGAGGCATTGAAGTGGAGAAGGGGAATGGAGCAAAGCTCTGGGTCCACGTCTCAACAAACCTTGAAAGAGCATGAATCCGCCAGGCCCAAGGATGGCACCCTCTCCTGGCATTTTCTTCCCCAAGCATGGCTCTCCTCCCTTCTCACCTCTCCTACCTCAATGGCTCCCCGTGGCCTCCAGAATAAAATCCAATAACCTTAGCCAGTTATTCAGGGCTGTTCCCTTCACATAACCCGAATTCCAGGCACACCAGGAGACTCATTAGTCCCCAGGAACTCCCTCACAGTCCAAGTTGAGGGGTTTTGAAGGTGCAGCTCCCTGGAACACCTCCCTGGAAAGCCTTTCCTCATGATCTGCGAGAGGCTGCCCAGAATCCTCCCTCATCCCTCCCTCCACCCCACCATCCCTGCAAATGTGCTTGCTGCCTTTCCCTTGTCCCAGTTGGCTCTGCCCCAACACTATTGTGTGAGGGAAGAACTGGGCAACTGGGCTCACTAGACTGTGAGCCACAGTTGAGAATCTCTACTACACACACACACACACACACACACACACACACTCTACACAGCCACCCAGAGGTGCACAACATATACGGACAAACTTGCATACACAGATCACAGTCACAGACATAGATACGTGCACACACACACAGACTTGTAGAGACATGGGGGCCCAGCGCACAGATAGACACACAGAGCCTCCAGAAGTGAAGCTGGGGGAAGCAGAGTTGACTCTTACAGTGCCCTGAGGCCGAGGAGGACTCGGTCTGTCTCCCACCGTTGTGTGCAGGAACACAGCTGTGTCATCAACATTGGCGTGGGCAAGAACCTAGACATGCTCAGCACCCTGATCACCTTCCTGGACCCCATGTTTGCTGAGCACCTAAGTGAGTGGTTCCCACCTCCTGCCACCTCACCCACCCCCCAGGGTAGGCATGGGAGAGGGGCTGAGACCCAACTGTCAGCCCCTAATCATGGGGGGCTGGAGAGCAGCAGAGTCATTTGATTGCCTCTCCAGGCCCTGGGAAGAGGGTTATCTGGATGGGATTGGAGTCTGGACAGTTGAAAGTTGACGCTAAACCATCACCCAGGGCAACTGGAAAAGGGGCAGCAAGCTTTTTGTATTTCCCAAGTGTTTTGCAGGCTCCACAGTTTGGCCTCATCTGCATGTGTTTGCTGCATCATGTGTGTTTTCCCTGACTACAGCCTCGGCTTCTGTCCCCACAGAAGGGAAGGGTGCAGGAGCTGTGCAGTCCCTCTTCCCCTGGTTCTGCTTCTGCTTCCAACGTGCCTTCAAGTCCTTTGATGACGTCTGGAGGCTCTGGGAGGTGAGGTGCCCAACTGGGGATCATCAGGCTGGGCTCCACCCCTCGGGCAGAGTGGAAGCTGCAAGTCTTCCTTGCATCCCCCTTTCCTTCTGGCTTGGATGGAGTTCAGTATTTTGGGGTTTTGTTGGGTCAGCAACCCTGATCCCATCTTGCTGGAGGAAGCTGGAGCATCACTTTGTCCATATGTTCATTTAACACAAAGGCCTCACTGGCTGTGCCTTCTGTGGGCAGTTGACACAGGAGGGCCCTCTGGCCTGTGCGGTGGGAGCCTGGGCCTGCAGCTCCACTTCCCTGCTTCCCTGCCCAGGTGGCCTCCCCACGCTTCCACTTCCCCAGCTGTCCCCCCAGCCCCGGCCTTCCCCTTCCCCAGAGTGCTGCTCCTGTGAAACTCTCTCACAGAAGGTGGGTCCCCAAGGACACCTGTAGTCCTGTGACCACAATCCCCAGGGCCATCAGCAGATGAATCCCCTGAGGAATGCCACGCCCACCTATCACTGCCCTCTCATGGCTGCTGCTGCCTGCAGAGTCCAGCCCAACCATCCACCTGACATGTAGGGTCCCACAGATCTATTCCCACCTGCCTGTCCCTCCCTCTTGGCCGGCTGGTCTCCATGCCCAAGTCCATGACCACACCCAGGCCTTTGGTGACACCCTTGGGTCATTTAATTCCCATCAACCCTTGCTTGCCAAAACCCCACTCAAATTCGACAGTTTCCTAGTATCTCCCACCCCTCATTGCCTCCCTCCCTTTCCTCTATCTAATGAATTCCCTGAAGCCTCGATCTCTGAATCCCCCAGGAGACAGCACAATGCCTAGAGCCAGGGGTACCTGTGAGCACATGCCTGAGTGAATGGATGAGTGAGTGAATGCAGGAAGGAATGAATGAGTGAGCAAGTCAGCAGCAAGACCCAGGAATGGCTGACCCGGGGCACGTGGTTGCTGGGTACCTCACCATCCTCAGGGCATCTGCAGTCTCAGGCCACAGGGCCCAGACTGAGACGCCCTGACCCACAGGTTCTGCTGACGGGGAAGCCCTGCAGGAACTTCCAGGTGCTGGTGGCCTACAGCATGCTACAGATGGTGCGGGAGCAGGTGCTGCAGGAAAGCATGGGCGGGGACGACATCCTCCTGGTGAGAGCACCCTCGGGCAAGCCACCAGCCCAGCTCCTGGAGGTCCTGACTCCCCACCCCACCCCAGCTGCAAGACCGGGGCTCACGGGGTGCTGGGCACCAGTGCCACCTTTTTCCACCAGGCAGGAAGGGCAATGAGAGCTAAGGTGCGGATTACGGTGCTAAGGGCTTTTAATAGACTAGCTCATTTAAGCCTCACCACAAGCCTGACACAGAGAGGCTCTAACCATCGTCATCACTCCTAGTTAACATATGAGGAAACGGAGGCCTTGAACACTCCCTAACCATTAAGCTCTACCATCTTGCAGTCAACCCCGTGGCCCTGGGATATTCCTGAAGCAGAAGGACCTAGAGTTTTCCACCATTTTAAAAAAGCTACTGAAGTCTTTGTTGGAAGAAACAAATCTTAGGTGGCACCCCAAATATAAACCAAGTCCTCCTTCGAAGCCCCTAAGACACTTGGTGGAACCCCAGGACTCCCTAGAGCATAACATGAAAGCTAACATTTACCATTGCCCCCAAATATCAAATTTTAGGCATTGAGCCAAGCAGGCTGGGGAGAGGTCAGGTGGTCCCCAGCGACTGCTGTGAGCAGCATCCTTCCTCCCTGGGTGCTGCAGGCAGCTGCCTGTGCCCAAGAGTGCAGGGAGACATTTGCCCCAGCCCCACCCGCAACAGCTCCCACACTCCCGCGCAGGCCTGCAACAACCTCATTGACCTTGATGCTGATGAGCTGATCTCCGCTGCCTGCGTGGTTTATGCTGAGCTCATCCAGAAGGATGTAAGTTTCCCCAGTGATTTGTCCTGTTCCTCCTCCTCCTCCTCCTCCTCCTCCTCCTTCTCCTCCTCCTCCAAGGAGCCTACCCTGATCTCCCAAACACAGCCCATGGCAGGCACATTCAACTTCAGAGACACAGACTGTGCCGCATTCTGTACCACCAACCCACGCATGTTGCTCCTCAAGGTCTTCTTTCTGTTTGCACATGTAGCTCCTTCCTCCCTGAGCAGGCTGTGCTACTTGACAGCATGGCCTTCATCCCCCCCGTTCCCTGTGTCCATCCCAGTGGGTCTGGGCACCCAGGGGCTCAGGAGAATGTCGCTGCTTAGAAGAACTGAAGAATGAAAGTGACAGACCAATGTCTGTGCACCTCCCACCTGCCTCCTCCCTAGGTTCCTCAGACATTAAAGGATTTCTTCCTCTGAGGACACCAAAGCCCACAGTGGACCGATGCCCTCGATGGGCAGGATGAAGGTCGGGGCACTGGAGTGAGGGAGTAGATAAAACAGCTGCAATATAAACAGTCCTCTGGAATAATGGTTTGTGGTGGGTGTTATGTCTTCTTTGACCTTAGGGGCTGGGACGCACGTGAGGGTTGAGACAGGGTCGTAGGATAGGAAGAGAGGCTAGCCGGCTAAGAGACACGTTCTGAGGTTAGGGAGGGTACTTACTGGAACAGACTGGGTCAGTGGCTCCTCCTCAGTGGAGGGTTTTCCAAGGCTGCGGTGGATCCACATCTGGAAACAAATGGTTAGAGTAGAACCAAGTCTGAGAGATTTCCAGACCCCCGTGGAAGACAAAATTGAGCACATTTAATAAAGATTAATTCATCTGGACTCAGGTCCTGAGAGGAAGGCTGGTCCTGGGACTCTGACCCCACCCCCACTGCTCCCCTGAGTCCCCCCATATCAGTCGCACAATGAAGTCATTTTTTCCAGAGATTCCCTGCTAGTCTGTGGAAGGGGCTAGCCTGGAAGGGAGAAATATCTGACCAGCAGGCAATTCCCTTCCTGGTTTCAAAGCCTCCCTCATAATTGTGCCTTCATTTATCAGCCTGTAAATGTGTCCTCAAGCTACATTTTATTTTCCAGCCTTGATCAATCTTTTTTGAGAATGCACACTGTCCTTGGCCAGGCAGTCAGTTGCTCCGTGAGGAAAAGGTGCATCACACCTGCTCCCCCGGGCTATGCCACAGCCCTGAGCCCCTACCCAGCCTGCCCTATGCTCTGGCTGGCCCCTCTGAGGGAAGACATGTAGATGGGCCAGAGAGGCTGAAATTACAGAAGGTTTGGGGCTGACTGTGTGTCCCCAGAGCTGCTCAGCAACACACACACACACACATAAACGCACACACATACACACTGCCCTGCCCAGTGACTATAAGTTTTCAGGAGGGCTGACATTACACACGGGCGGGAAGGATCCCTTGTTTTTCTGTGAACTGGTCCTTAGAGGTAAGGCATGACCATCCCTCTCACTCTTCAGCCAACTGCCTCTCCCTCTGCTCCCATCCTGGCATTTTTAGTGACCATCACTCCAAAGCCATTATGTCCCCAGTGAGTGCTTGGTCTCTTTCCCCTCAGGCGACAGTCTCCCATCCAGGACCGGCTCTGAGTCTGTTAGTGGCTGTATTTGCTGGAAGGTCAGGGAGGAATGCTGAAGAATGAGGGACTGTCCCCCCAGCAACATCTTCTCTGCATGGCTAAAGAGCTCGTGTTTGCTGGGCAGGAAGGCACGTGGGTAAATTCATATACTACACTTCTCCTTTGCTTTTATGTTCCTAAGGCAGTTTATTTAAATAAGGGTTCCTGCATGAAAGACAGTTCTCCAAGGATGAAGCTGTGTTTGCATTTTGCCAGAGAGGCAGAGAACCAGACTGAAAGACATCTTGCTGAGCTAGTTTTGGCCTTGGGAAGAGAAGAATCAATAGAAACATCAAATGAACATTTTCTAATGCTTCTTTTAGACTGGTGACTTTAGATGGCCGATAATTTTTCGTTGGGACCTACACGCAATGCCAAACATCTCTTTTTTTTTTTTTTTTTTTTTTTTGAGACGGAGTCTGGCGCTCTGTGGCCCAGGCTGGAGTGCAGTGGCTGGATCTCGGCTCACTGCAAGCTCTGCCTCCCGGGTTTACGCCATTCTCCTGCCTCAGCCTCCCGAGTAGCTGGGACTACAGGCGCCCGCCACCTCACCCGGCTAGTTTTTTGTATTTTTTAGTAGAGACGGGGTTTCACCGTGTTAGCCAGGATGGTCTCGATCTCTTGACCTCGTGATCCGCCCGTCTCGGCCTCCCAAAGTGCTGGGATTACAGGCTTGAGCCACCGCGCCCAGCCCAAACATCTATTTTAAAACAAAAATTTAAGAACTCACCTTCTAGACCACTTGCTGCCAAACCTGTTTTTAAAATCACTTGAGCTCTATTATTACATAGTCCTTCCCAGAAGCCCAGTGGATGAAGTTTGGGTGCAGATTCCAGATCCCTCTCCCCGCACAACCCCTCTGAAGCCCCCCTCCTGGAACCTCACATTTCCTGTGTTATCTGCAAGGAGCCTCTTGTCTACTGGAGCACATATTTGAAAACCTGTTAGGTCTTAAGGATGAGGTGGATTCAGTCTTGACACCTAATTGATCCGGATTCAGATAAATTCCAGGTGATAGAGTGATGAAAGTAACAATCTTGGAAGAGTGAAGCTTCTCTCAACTCATCTGCAGCACTCCCAGCCCAGTGGACTATAGATTAGGATCTTCCCACCGTGCTGCTATGCAGGTCCTAAAAAATAATACTGGGCTGTATAATTCATTCATTTATTCCCCTTCTCTGGTTCACTTAGTGAACTCACTTAGTTTATAATTTATACAGC
The DNA here is from genome assembly GCF_002776525.5 of Piliocolobus tephrosceles. NCBI lineage: Eukaryota > Metazoa > Chordata > Mammalia > Primates > Cercopithecidae > Piliocolobus > Piliocolobus tephrosceles. The sequence goes on from NC_045439.1 coordinate 83,916,362, forward strand.
CCAGTGTTGTTTTTCTCTAGTAGGGTCCATTCCAGAGACAGAACCATAGGAAGCATTGAAATCCTAGAGCCTAAGTTTGTGTTATGATAGTCTAGTTTATTTCAGCATGCATTTATTGAGTACTGTCTTAGACCATTTGGACTGCTCTAATGATGGCAGTGGTGGCCCATCTGGAGCAGCCACTGCCATGATGCCAGCTGCAGTGGGGGAGGCGCAGTGAGGGCTGCACGCTCCATGGAGCCAGTGGGGGCCAGAAACATGCAGGAGCCCCGCCCCCTTCCTAGTTGGAGGGGTGGGAGCCCCACCTTCCCAGGCACAGCTGCAGCCACCCTGCCACGGCTGTGGACCCAGGCATCTCTGCACTCTTGGGGGCCCTGGAAACCCCTGTACCCCCACAGACTTGGAACTGCCTGCTCCCACTGCCTGGCCTCTCCCCACTCCTGGTGCCCACTCTAATTTCGGAGCAAAGTTGTGGCCGAGCCCAGGTGCTGTCACAATCTGGCCAGGTATGTGCACACCTGGGCAGCACTGACATGCCAGCCCCATGCCCTCTTGGCCCCCCTCTAGATTTTGGGCACCAACAAGCATGGAAGAGAGGCTGAGAGGCTGAGGGGGTGCTAAGGATGGCTCAGCATGGGCCTGCAGGCACCCCTCATCATGAACAGCCTGGGCACTGTGGATGGCAGGTTAATGACAGCAGGAGGCAGGTAGACCCTGGGTGGGAAGGGGGCAGATCCTGGTGAAACCCCACCTTCAGGCCAGGGACGGTCTAAGGCCTGGGGGCCAGGCTGCCAGTTCCGTGGACTGCAGTGATAACTTATGGGGCTTTTTCTGGGCCTGCCCATGGCCACCCATGGACAAATCAGCATGCACTTCCTCCCCTCTGAAGCCCATAAAAACCCCCAGACTCAGCCAGCCTCAGGCAGACTACCAGATGACCTGCCTGTGGAGAGGAGCTACTCACTGAGGGTCTCTTCTGAGCTGTTTTGTTGCTCAGTAAAGCAACTCTTTGCCTTGCTCACCCTCCACTTGGCCACATGCCTCATTCTTCCTGGATGTGGGACAAGAACTTGAGATCCACCGAATGGCAGTGTTGAAAGAGCTATAACACAAACAGGGCTGAAACCCACTCCTTGCTTGCCATGTTGCAGGTGACAGGAAGGAGAGAAGAGAGAAGTAGAAAAGAGCTATAATACCTTTGGGGAGCCCAGACCTAGGAGCTCCCTGAGCCAGGGCTGTGACACCCTCTTTGGGGCTCTGTGGTTCTTGGTGTCCCCAAGCTTCCATGCATGACTGCATTCTCTTGTGCCAGCCATGGATGCTGTTTGTGGTACTCCTGGTCCAGCCACCACCTTGCAGGGAGCCAGTGCCCATGCCAGCATCTGGAGCTGCCCCTCCCACCACAGCTGGCATGCCTGGCTGTATGCAGTGGCCAGACCCCACATTCACTCATTTGCACACCCCTCAACATTCCATGTCTGGCTCTCCCTTGGCAGGTGTGGGCGCCAGGCCAATAGTGCAAGCCTAATGCAGCCTACCAGGCCGAGTGGGCAAACAAGCCCAGTAGGCCCAAGCAAAACCCAGGCAAAGGTGTCACTGTCCACAGAGGTTTTCAGCTGGAAAATTGACACCTCAAGGATTCCGTGACAATAACACAATAGAGTAATGTCAGTGATGATGGTGGTAATGGTGATGGTGATGTCGGAGACGTCAGTGATGGTGGTGAAGCCAATTATATGGTAGTGTTGGTGGCAGAGGTGTGATGTCATTTATGATGGTAGAGGTGCTAGTGATGGTGACATCAGTGGCAGAGGTGATATAGAATCTGTCAGTGGTAATGATGTCATCACTGGTGGTGGTGACGATAGTGCTGACTTTCATTCTGCCAACAAAAACTGACTGTCTCTAATGGTATTCCTTACGTAGCACCAGAGGAAAAGATGTGAGATTCAAGGAAGGGACTGAAGGGGATTGCAGTGGGGAGGGCTCTGATATTGATGATGGCAGTGATGGTGAGGGCAATCATGGTGGAGATGAAAGCAGTGACTAGTTCATTCTGAAAAAACTAGTGCCCAGCACACTTCCAATGAGCAAGGCCTAGACATAATATCTTTAAATGAATCACCATGGCCATGAGCACAGAGATAAAGAAAATAGAAGCAGCCAATCCCTATCCAAGCTTTCCAAAACTTAGTCCTGAGCCAGATATGAAAGCTTGGATTGGATTGGCTGCATTCCTTCCATGCTCTCACTCTCACCTCTCTTTCTTTCACTCTTCTTCTAAGCCTCTTCCCTGGAGAATTCATTCATTTATTCCTTCTTCTCTGGCTACATTGAATGACCCCAAGGCCAATCTTTGTTCCTAAAGCTAAGATAATAGCTCTCTACCCACTAACAACTGCACAGAGGCATCATGGATAAAACTCCAAGTTCTCTGGACCCCAGGGTCTGTGTTTCCCCCCTCAGAGAGGAAGAAAGAAGGTGGGCTTCTGCACCCACCCTCAGGCTGGCCAGTAGAACCCAGTCCTGGCCTGAAGCCACCAGACCTTTGGTCAGTGAGGAGGAAGAACAGAGCTACCAGGAAGGGCCTCCACTGCCCAGGACCCAACTCCAAAGGACAGTCAGTGGGCTGGAGCTTCAGGAGGTCACGAATATGGTCACGTGACCCCTGCCCTCACAATTATACAGAAGCTGTACTAATTGGGTAATTAATATGTTCCACGCCTTGTGCTAAGCACTCACATGCTGTATCTAACAGAATCAGAATTCTGATTCTGATTTCACCCTCACGACTGAATTCAAATTCAGAAACAGGTGCAGTCATTACCCTCTCATTACCAGCGAGGAACCTGAGGCACTGGGTTACACAGCTAGTGATTGGCAAAGTCAGGATTTGAATGCTAATGGGTGAACCCCAGGGCCCCACCATTATGCCGCGGCATTGGCTCTTGGGCAGCTTCCGTTTTCACCTCTTTCCCTGCCCACAGCCTCACTTGGCGTCTGCCATCCTCCCGCAGCCCACACTGAGTCTCCTGTCTGGTCCTCTGCAGAGCAGGCCCTCATCTCACAGGCCACCCCACCCTTGGCAACGGAAGCCCCACCGATGGGCCGAGATGGTCCAGGGCTGGATGACGGGGATGATGTGTGCAGGAGGCTCTGCCCTACTTCCCTCATCCCTCTCCATGCTTTTGATGACCCCAGTAAGTGTGGGAAGGCCCAGAGGCAGCCATGTTTACTGCATCTTATTTTGAAACAAAGCTCTGAACATTCCTTCTGCATTCCTTCTCCAGGATGGGGAGTGGGCTGGGGATCTGGGGTTGCAGGAAGTCGGTCTGCAGGGGTGAGTGCGGAGACCCAAGATGGGGCTGACAGTTCCCGCATAGAAGCAGCAGCAGCAAAGCCTGGGCAGCTGGGGTGGGCCAAGTGTGTGAGGGGAGAGCCACGCAGCTCTGGGAGACAGGGTGAAGGAGGGCCGTGCAGGAGTAGCCTCTCTTTCCTATCCCTGCCCAGCCAACCTTTCTCTGGACCAGCCCCGGGGCAGAGACCCCTTGGATGGAACAAGACCAAGGTGGAGAGGAGGGAATTTCCAGTTGGTGCCAAGTGCCATTAGCCATACTGCCCAAGAGGGAAAAGGACTTATTTCTGGGACCTCAAACAAAAGCACTAGCTCCAAACTGTCCTGCCAGACCCTGGGGCTCGCTGAGCTTGTAGTGCAGAAGAGATTCGCAACCAGAAATGAGGGAGACGGGTGGCAAGCGTAGGGGGGTGGAGTCACAAGCAATAACATTTAGTCTGGGTGCACATTAGAATCACCAAGGGAGCTTTTTAAAAACAACGAATTCCCAAGGCCCACCAATTAAACCAGCATATCTGGGGGTGGGGCCAGGGCACTGGTCTTTTTCAAAAGCTCCCAGGTGGTTCTAAAATGCGGTCAGGAATGAGAACACCTGAGTTCAGAACAGGAGCTTAATGAAGGGGGATTAGTGATCAGCTGGTTTGACCCCTTCCTTCCACTTAGAGGGAGTTCAAGAAAGTCCTCATAGTGAGTGATTGTGGCCCAGAGAGGACAGGAGTGACTGTGCAGAGCACTGTCCAGGAGCAGAGCTTGTCTCCGCAGTTGCCTCTCCTGCTACTCTCCTCCCTGGACCACACCAATGGCTGCCCTCTTTCCAGGAGCTCTGGAATAGACCTCCCTACACTCCCACCTTAGTGTCCTTCAGCTGACTGACTCTAGAATTAAGCATTCCAAGTTCTATTCTAAGCCAGCACATGAAAGAATTTATTTAGGGAGTTAATAAGAGCCAAAGTCTCAAAGGTCTCACCCTCACCTGCAGTAATATGCAAATGGTACCCGAACACTGGTAGTGCAGCATTCAGAGGCTGGGAGCAAATAGGATGCAAATGTATGCAATCATTATGCAAACAAGGGTAGCCCAGATTAATGGCCTCAATCGTTCAACTAGACAGCAGCTGTCTCTTTAGGTATGGGCATGGCTGACATGGAGGGCTGCATTGTCTCCTGTCAGAAGCATCCTGAGGAAGGGTCAGCTCTCAGGTCAAGAGGAGGGATTGTTCGGACACCTGGCTTGCTGATGCTCTGCTCTGAGAAATCTGGGCAAGGATATCTGTCAGCCAGGCAGAATATTCTTCTCTTCCTGGGCTCCTTACTCAAGTCCCAGGATCAGTGCTAGGCACTGAACTTTGTGGGGAGAGTAGTGGTGATAGGGATGATGGAGGTGGTGGAGGTCATGGGAGAGGTAATGGTGGAAGTAATAGAATTGAAAATAGTTGAGAAGATGGCAGAGGTGGAGGTGAGAGTGATGAAGTTCCTGGTAATGATAGTGACCTGAACAACAGAGATAATGGCGACAACAGAGGTGAAAATGGGCTTGGAGGAGATGACAACCATGGCGGTAGTGAGGACAAATATAATGGAGGTACTGGTAGTGGCAGCGGTGGTGACAGTAATAGTGGAGGTGATATTGGATGTGATTCTGCAGATGAAGTGCAGGTGACAGAGGTCATGTTAGTGACAGTCATAGTGGAGAGGATGGCAATGCAGAGGTGAGGGGCGGAAGTCATGGGGAGGAGGGAAATAGTGACGCTGCCATCACAAAGGATAGAAATGATGACAGTGGCAGGTCGTGGTGGCAATGGTGAAGATCATGGTGGAGGCTCAAGTTCTAGAGGCCATGGTAGAGTGGTGGGGACAGTGAAGGTCATTGTAGTGACCAATATAAGATGAAGGTAATGGAGCAGCAGCCGAGAAGATGAAGATGATGGTGGGGGTAGTTGGTGACAATGAGTTCTCAAAACTCCTAGCTCAATAGGAAAGGGGGCTAGAGAACCTGGCAGAACAAAGGGACAAGGTGGGCGGTAAGCTTGAATAAGAGATACAAGGTCTGTTGTGTTGGGGAGAGAAAGCATGAGGCCCCCAACCACAGGCCTAAAGAAGGCTCAGAGGCAACACCCGACTTCTCTCTCCTTGGGAGACTCGGTACGCACTCCAGTTTAACTCGGTCAGTGGGGTGAGCCTGAGGTCTGCCAGTGATCAGTGGGATGGCCTGAGATTGGGGAAATCGCAGTCCCCATTAGTCCTCAGTTTCCCCCTCTGTAAGATGGAGGACAGCATGAAGTCCAAGTGCATGCCCCATGGCTGACTAGCGGTACATGTGTAGTGGGATGGGGCTGCCATGTGTGTGTGGGGTGGGGATGGGGGGTGATGTCAAGAAATAACCCATGATAACTGGGCTGGGGAGATACTGACAAATGTCTTCTCAGGGAAACTCAAAGCAATGGCCTCTTGTCACTTCTGTCCCATGGCTTGGATCCTCTCCATTTCTCCATCATCCCCACCTCATCTTGGTCACCGCACTGTTGGTCACCAGAGCTTGGTCACCAGAGCTGTTTCCCTGACTGTCCTCACACCTCTCTTTCCCTCCTAGAAGGCTGGACCCTAAGTGGGCTGCAGTGTGAATTAGTTAGTCCTTGGACTCTGGAATCGGGCTCCAGGTAATAGTTGTGTGACCCTGGACAATAATATACTTAACTTCTTTGAGCCTCTGTTTTCTCACCAAGAAATTAGAAATAACAATACATGCCTTACAGGTTGTAATATGGCTATGTCTATGATGCATTTAGCCCAGGAAACTTCGACTCAAAGAAATGGTAGCTGTTGGAAAGGCACAACAGGAGCCAGGCTCAGAATTATTTTGTAACCCAAGAAACTGTAGCCACAGGAGAGAGGACCTCTCCGGATCTGTGGCTTCCCACAGCCATAAGGTGCAGCCTCCAAGAAGAGCCACCTTCTCCTTCCTGTGGAGCCTGCACTTGCGTGTGCCAGCCTACAGAGGGCGCTCCTCCTCCTCCACAAGCCCAGGACTCCATGGGTAGGCCCGGTTGCCCCAGGGACCAGGCACCCTGCCCAGGTTGCAAGAGTCCTGGGCAATCCCTGTGCTCTGGGGCAGAGGTGTTGCCGAGAGGGAGGAAGCCTAGTTGGCTGGCCCAGAGCTGCTTTGGGACTGAAAGGGGGTCAGGGAGGACTCTGTTTTGTTCATGGCTCTCAGAGGCCCTATGCCTTCTACTCTGGCTGCAGATTTGCTGGGGAAGGAGCCTGGGACCAGGGGAGCCTCGGGTCCCCCCGGAAGCATTTCCCGGCAGCCCTAGGACCCCGTAAGCAGGTGCAGTGGGACCCACGCTCCGCCTCTACTCCTCCTTTCCTGGCTGGGAATCCCGCCTGCCCCCACAACACACACACACATTCTCAGTGTGGTTCCATGTGATTTACTGTGAGTGGTCATCATTGTCCTAATGGCCCGCATCATGGCCTGAGGAGAGCAGAGACCTCAGATGAGTCATCTCCCCAAATGGTAATGAGGGCAGTCTGGAGAGGATCTGTCCTTCAGCCTCCTCCCTGGGCTCTCGGTCTCCATCCCCTCACCATGAACAGGCTTACCCAGGGAGCTGCTGCTTCACCAGCAGGGGCCTGCTGTGCCTCTCCAGGTCGGTGTGGCACAGGGTGCAGCTGTGCAAGCCATGCCCTCTGGCCACAGGGCAGGACATTAGGCCAGCACCCATCCCCTGCCACAGTCAGGGTTGTGTGGGGCTGGAATCAGAGGCCTCCTCCGTTTTCTCAACCTGATTCATAAACATTACTTGTTTCACTGTGAAAAACTATCCACGGACCTCTCCTGTGGTTTTCTACTCCCAAGACCAGCAGTGTTCAATAGAAACGGAATGTGAGTGAACCACAATTATTTTAAAATTTTAATAGCCACAATAAAAAAAGTGAAAAAAATGTGTTTAGCCCAATATATTCATAATATATTGTTTCAATATGGGCCAGGCACGATGGCTCATGTCTATAATCCCAGCACTTTGGGAGGCCGAGGCGGATGAATCACTTGAGGTCAGGGGTTCAAGACCAGCCTGGCCAACATGGTGAAACCCTGTCTGTACTAGAAATACAAAAATTAGCCGGGCATGGTGGCGCATGTTTGTAATTCCAGCCAGTCAGGAGGCTGAGGCAGGAGAATCGCTTGAACCCAGGAGGTGGAGGTTGCAGTGAGCCAAGATTGCACTACTACCCTCCAGCCTGGGTGACAGAGTGAGACTCCATCTCAAAAAAAAAAAAAAAAAAAGATACACACACACACACACACACATGCACATATATGTATACACAGATACATAGTTTCAATATGGACCCAATATAAATTATCAATACAAATTTTGCCTTTTTTGGCACAATGACTTCAAAATCTAGCATATACTTTACACCTTTAACACATCGCAATTGGGAACAGCAGCATTTCACATGCTCAGAAGCGCATGTGGCTAGCAGCTCCCATATTAGACTTCACTAGCAATTGTTAGCTCCTAGTACCATCTTTACAGGCAGGTGAGTCTCCTAGGAGCCTGAAGCATGGCCATGCAGACCAGCCATGGCCGACTGGTCTGATGAGCTTCAGTTCCTCTACCTGAGAGCCCAGCCCTTGAGAACCTCCTGGGAAGTGGGTGAGCCTTCTCCATGGCCCCTGGCTCACAACTGGATGCGCCCTCAATTCCTGGCCTGAGGGCTCCTGCTCACAGGAAGCTGCAATCTGGTGCAGTCCCTCCAGAGGAGAGAGGAAGGTTCAGGAGGCGCCCTCCTCAAATCCAGTCCTCCGGGTCATTCAAGGCCCCAGGCTGCACTCCCAGAGCTCCTTGCCCTGGGCCACGCTCCCACCTGATGCCAGGGCTGTGCTTCAGCTCTGCATGAGGGGAGGGGCTTTGTGTAATTTCAAAGGAAAGTTAATATTTAGATAGTGGAAAGGAGAGATTAAGTAAAGAGACCCAGGAAGGCAACAGTCTGGCCAAGGGTCTGGAGCTGGGAGGTAGCGGGACAGGAGATGACAGGGAGCCCAGGAGGAATCAGGGGAGAGAAGAGAAGAGGAACAGCTGTCGCCCTTGGAGAGGGGTGTGTGTATGAACACTAAATGCCGAGCCTGGACAGAATGGAGCCATGGAAGTCTCTGAGACAGGGAAGGAATTTCAGTAAGATCAGGATTTGAGGCACATTAGTCTGGGGGCTGTACAGAAAGGACTGGGAAGGGAAAGATGAATGGGGAAGTAAATGGGGTAATTAAAAACATAGGCAGGAATGCAGAGCACTTGGACCTTCTGTGGTTGCCCCAGGGAGCTCAGCCTGGGATGCGGGCCTCTGTGCCAAAAGTCTGCACGGGGAACTGGGCCAAGGGCTTTGAGGTGGGCAGCGAGTCCTGGGGCCCCGCCTCCTCTGCCTGTCTCCGGGAGAACCTGGATAGCTCCTACAGAGGGATTTGCAGAATCAGTGGCTTCTGGGGATGTGACTGTGAGTTGGGTGTGGGTTTGTTTCTCCCTCCTATATATCCATCACCACCCGTTCTCTGCCCTGAATGCCAGGGTCTGAGGGCTGAGCTGCCAGCTCTGGGCTCCTGCAAAGCCAACATATAATTCCGGGTCACCGAGAACCCAGGCAAAGCTTTTGTGAGAATTAAACAAGACAGGCCCCTCTGGGCAGACACAGCCTCTTGGCAGATGGTGTCTTTGTGCTAAGCAAAAAGTGCCCGGCGCGGGCTGGGTTTCAGTCCCCACCACACCCTTGGCTGAGGCCTGGCACGTGAACCATGTAACCATGCACGACAGTCCTGCGTAATTCCCAGTGCTAGGGGAAATGGTATGAAAGGGGTGAGTCATACTTGAAAACCACAAGGCACCAGAGAAGAGACCTTCAAATGAGACCCCCTACCTGTCCTACTTTCTCCTTCTCCCCTGGACCAGGGGCCCAGAGCTACTGGGGGACTGGGCAAGGGGAGGTATGGCAAGAGCAAACTCACTGGATCCAGGGAGTCATAGCAGCAGAGTCTCGGGCCCAGGCACAAAGCCTGCATACATCTCCTCTCTCCTGGAGCCAAGTGAGAACAGCCCTAGGAGAGACGCAGGACAGAGACTAGAGTCTTGTTTTTTTAAAAATCAAAACAAAACAAAACAAAACAACAACAAAAAAACAAACAAACAAACAAAAAAACTTAGGCCAAAAGAAGTTCAGTGGTCTATTCAAGATGACCCAGCTAATAAGTAAGGGTGGACAATGAGAGGCAAAGTCACAGGGCAGTGAAGAGGCATCAGGTGGCCTAGGGAGAGTCCTGGCTCTGACTCTGAGCATTCATTGAAGTTCTTCAAGTATCAGTCTGCTCACCTGTAAAACGGGGCTCATAGCTACGGTTATTCCTAGGATTAAAGACAGCAGTGTATGTAAAGTGCTTAATGACAGTTATAGAAACTGGGACTCAAACCCCAATTTCCTGCCCAGGGAGAGATGTGGATACATTGCAGAATTCCTCAATAGATGACGAAGTCCAGGATATTAGAAAGTTGTCAAAGTACCAGGCCCATAGAGCAAAGGAAGAAGATTCAGAGAGATGCACCTTCCACAGCTCTGGAGGATGCATAGCTTGCCCCCTGGGGCCTGCTTCAGGACCAAGGTGAGCGTGGCCAAGGGCTCAAAGTAGGGTCCCTCTCCATGAACTGCTCTTGGCCAAAAGGAGCTGCCCTGTTTAAGGCCACATCCCCTGCACAGGGAAGCCCCATCCAATGACTGTGAGTCCCCGGGCCAGGCTTTCCTGCCTCAATCTCGGTAACTCTGCAGGCTGCCACGCCCTGGAGCTTCCCAAGGAATCACCTGCAACTGCCCACCTCTGCTCTTCTCTCCCCACAGGTGAGGGGCACGCCCCCAAGAGCACTCCTCACGCAAATTCCCATGTGTACCTCTTCATCACAGAGTCTGCTTCCTGGGTATATTGTTTCTGTGGCTGCTGTAACAAATTACCACAAACTTGGTGGCTTAACACAGTGCACATTCATTCTCTTACAGTTTTGGAGGCCAGGAGTCTGAAATCAGTTTCACTGGGCTTGAGTCATGGTGTCATCAGGGCTGGTTCCTTCTGGAGACTCTAGAGAAGGATCTGTTTCCTCACCTTTTCTAGCCTCTGGGTGCTGCCTGCATTCCTGGGCCAGTGGCCGCTTTCTCATGTTACTCCAACCTTGCTTCTATTGTCACATCTCCTACATCCTCCTCTGACCTTTCCTCCCTCTTATAAGAGGAAGGCCCACCCAAATAATCCAGGATAATCTTCCCATCTCAAGATCTCCTCTTTTTTTTTTTTTTTTTGTTTTTGGTTTTTTTGAGATGGGTCTCACTCTGTCACCCAGTCTGGAGTGTAGAGGCACCATGATGGCTCACTGCAGCCTTGACCTCCCAAGTTTAAGCCATTCTCCCACCTCAGCCTCCTGAGTAGCTGGGACCACAGGCGCACACCACCTCGCCCAGCTAATTGTTTTTATTTATTTATTTTTTTTGTAGAGATGGGACTCACTTTGTTTCCCAGGCTGGTCTCGAACTCCTGGCTTCATGCAATCCTCCTGCCTCAGCTTCCCAAAGTTCTGGAAATTACAGACATGAGCCACCACGCCTGGCCAAGATCCCTAACTTCATTATATCTGCAAAGTCCCTTTTGCCATTCACAGGTTATGGAAATTAGGATGTGGATATTTTGGGGGACTATTATTTAGCCTACCACACCAAAGAACGTAACCAAAGAAAGCAGCTGCCTGCTGCCGTGGCCCTCCTCATCACCTACCAAGCATCCTCTTGTTGACACCTCCCCAGCAAGGGCAGTCTGACTCCATCACAGGATGGTAGGAGGGGTCTGGCTATGGAAGGCCTGTCTCTGGAGTCACTCAGCCCCATCGTCCTGAGGGTGTGTGATACCCAGCTATCAGGAAGGCTTAAGCAAGCTGGAAGCCTCTGAAATCCAGAAATACCTGTCCCCTCTTTTCTCTGCCTCTCAGCCTATGTCACATTTCAAGACTTGGCTGCTGCAAGAAGCCTTCCCCAGAGCAGACAGAACAGCTGCCTCTTCTCCAGCCTCCACCATGCTCGATGGTGGCACCACTGGTGCCCACCCCATAGCCTACTGCATGCATCTGTCATTGCATGCCTACCTCTCCCCTCGACTATGCAGTAGGTCTTTCTCATTTCCCACCCGCTCGATGATTAGCATGGGGTCTGCTCCCCTGGAGAACAGAGACCTTGTCTGCTTCCAATCAGTCAAATAAATGCTTGCAGAACTGGGTCATGCTGAGCCAATCCACAATTTCCAAGGAGGAAGACGGAAGTGTGAGGTGTCAGCTGAATATCCTGGCTGCTCAGTCTGAATCAGTGCAGGCTGGGGTGGCCTGGGGAGGCGCCCCTCTACATTTCCATCAGTCTGGGTCTGGCAGCTGGTGAGATGACATGCTGCTGCTCCTGCAGGTCTGCCTGCTTGTCTTCCTGACTCAGAGCAACTCCATAACCAGACCCAAGCTTGCCTGTTCCCCAGCCCCCAGCGACCGTGCAACAGTTTTCCCATTATCCATACTTTTCAGAGTAGTCCATAGTCTCTGTGTGTCCTTCTCTCTCATTCTCCCTGTAACTCGCTCCCCTTTTTCCCATCAAAACTGCCCTCCCCAAAATCACAACCACCTCTGTGCTGCTCAGTCCACAGGACACCACTCAGTCCTTACCATAACAGGCTGCTGCTGCCTCCTGTCCTGGCACAAATGCCTCCGGCTTCTGCATCTCTTCATGAGGGAACTATCTGGCCCACATGGAATGCCAGGGGGATTCACACCCCAGGAGCAGCCCTTGAAGGAAGGGCAGGGAGCTGGTGGATACATACCCCAGATTCCCCACCCCTCGATGGGACAAGTCTGAGACCTAGTCTGTACACTCAGAGTCCATAGGGGGCTGAACCTCCATGTTCCACAGCAGTAGCTGCTGGGTAACTCGCTCTTATCTACCTTTTTCTCTTCCCTGTCTCACTTCCCTACTCCCTCACATGATGCCTGGGATCATCTTCCAAACAACTTCACCCAAATCCTTGTCAAAAGGCCTGTTTTGTGGGGGCGGGGAACCAACCTAGGGCAACATATTCAATCATATTACTCTCCTCAATGCTAATAAGAAAAGACCAGGCCCCTTCACTCAGTATTCAAGACCTCAGTGATCTTGTCCTCAGTCTGCCTCTTTGACACCATCTCTTACCTTTTCCAGCCTCAAATGTGTACTCTGGGCTGGGCACGGTGGCTCTCGCCTGTAATCCCAGCACTTTGGGAGGCCGACGGTCTTGAGGTGAGGAGTTTGCGACTGGCCTGGCCAACATGGTGAAACCTCTTCTCTACTAAAAATACAAAAAGTTAGCTGGGTGTGGTGGTATATGCCTGTAGTCCTAGCTACTCAGGAGGCTGAAGTAGGAGAATCACTTGAACCTGGGAGGCACAGGTTGCAGTGAGCTGAGATCGCACCACTGCATTCCAGCCTGGGCAACAGAGTGAAACTCCATCCCCCCCCAAAAAAAGTATATTCTGGCAACACAAAATTTCTCATCTGTTTTGTGTCTTAGCCCAGGTATTTCGTCTAGGAAGTCTTCCAAGTCTAGAGGTCAGTGGGCTTCCTGCCCCATCCTAAGGTGAGCACTTCTATGAGTCAGCCGCAAGGAAGAACTAACCAGGCTGGAGTGGGCTGTTGGCCCCAAATCGAGCTCCATAAGGCTACAGCGGGCTGCTCTGTAGCCAGCCATGTGGGCACTCTCCCTGCCCCCGCAGCCATTCAGGAAGCCCCTTCTTGCCTAGTGGTGTGCTGAAGTCAGCTTGCACTGGCTCAAAAGAATGAAACTTGTGTACCTCTTCCAGTTCTGCATTCAGTAGCATTATGCGCGTTGTCTGAAATCGGCCATGGCAAGAGTATTTACACCATGGAAATTGGCACATGCTACAAATCAGGAGTTTCATTTTCTTCAAAGAGTGACCATGGCCTCCCACCATGTGCCATAATCCTGAGTATGTCTGTGGGTTCCTAGTACAGGTCCCAGTTCTGAACTTCCCTCAAGAGGCAGGGCAGAATCAGCTTGGGGGAAGGGGTGTTGACTGGCAGCATGGTGTCAAGATAGATGTGGAGCCAGGGGTCACAGTGCAGTTGGCTGAAGTGGAAACCGAAGGAGGGAGGAGAGGAGCGCATGGGACTTGGGGACAAGGGCCAGGGGTGTGTGTGTGTAGGAAAGAGAGAGACTCCAAGAGAAATGGAGAGAGACAGCAAGGAAGAGACATGGAGAGAAGAGAGAGACATGGAGACACAAACAAAACAAAAAACACAGAGGGAGGGAGGAAGACAGAGTGAGACAGCAAATAGAGACAGAGGCAGAAACAGAGAGCGAGAGACAGCTTGAGACTGGGAAGAAATGACAGAGTGGAGGAAGCCAAGGGCAGAAATAGAAGAATTCAGCAACAAAAACAACTGGAGAGTGACAAACAAAGACCGTAGCAGCTGAGAGGGCTCAGGAGGGTGCAGCCCAGGCCTAGCTGGGGCCCATGGTACATGGGGCAGCTTGCAAGAGAGGCTCAGGGCCCACTTAGGACAAGGCCTCCCTTGCCTCCTAGCCCCAGCCATCATGTGAATACCTCCTTAGCTGTCCATCAACTACTTGAAGATGTGAATGCTTGATTGCTTCTCCAATTTAGGCATTAAATCCCTCAGTAATTCAATAGTGCATTGTCCAATTACCCACATGACTTTAAATTAGGAAAAAATATTTAGACAATTCAATTGCTAAGTGATCTGATTGTTTCTGAAAGAAATTCCCTCATAACGCTCCCTTGAGTTATTCTCCCTTCTTAAATCAACCTGAGAAAGGGATGTGCACACTCAGCAGTCTGTTTCATGGCTCTACCTGGCTGAATTCAGCACAACCTTTAGATTAGAGTCCCCGGATTTAGGCCCTTTACCTTGTCCAGTGGTGTGCTAAAGTCAGCTTGCTGGATAAAAAATGCAATTTTCACACCTTTTCTTAAGTCTGCATTCAGTGACATCATGTTGATAGCTTGAAAATGGCTGTGGTGGGAGTATTTACACCATGGAAATTGGTAACTGCTACAAACCAGGGCATTTTTTTTTCTTTAAAGAGCCACCACTGCCTTTATTCACCTCCCATACTCCCACCTATCTGTGGCCCCCAAGTGTGATAAAACCCTGAGCAGATTTGTGGGTTTACAGCATTTGCTCCAGGGCCCAGCTGGGAGCCTCCCTAAAGGGGCAGAGCAGAATCAGTTGGCTTGGAGGTTTGGGAGAGTCAACTGAGCAGCATAGGACCAAGCTGGGGATACCAGGGCCCTTCCCTGGCCTTTGTCCCAGGGATCACTGTGCCTCCCCATCAAGACAGCACAGTCTGGAATGAGGAGCGCCTGCCTGAACATTGGGAGAACACAGGTGTCACTCAGTGTTGGTCAAGGAAACCCAGGCTCAGCAAGGGACTGGCTCCTGGTCACCGGCAGGGTGGCTGGGATGGGTGTGTCTACTGGGCTTTGGTTTTATGTCCTGTTTTTCTAAGCTGCTCACACTCAAAGAGTCCCAGAAAGTTTGTTGTTGTGCACTTCTAAATAGAGAAAATTTTGTCTCTATAAATTTATACTCTCTACTGCCTTCTCAGGAAGCTGAGTCCTGGTCACTGGTGGCCCTTTGTGCTGCCATCCTGAGGAGCTGGGTAGACAAATTAGGGACAGGAGGGGCTAGGGAAGTGGGAGACTTATGTGGGAGGAGGTTGGGGAGAGGCTGGAGAGAACTATGGAAGGATTTCATGTGTTTCCTTGGGGTATGAGACCATCTTCTGAATCTTCCCACCCAAATTGTCAGTAAACTCAACCTTGCTCCCTGATGTCTTTGAGTGAGTGGAATCTGGAGGGGACAGTGTGGTGGCAGGTTGGAAAGAAGGATGAGGGACCAGCCCCACCGGTTACGTGTGGAGAGGACAAGGTATGTGGAGGAGGAAGGCAGGCTTGGCAGAACTCAGACATCTGTGGGAGGAGGAGGCAGGTTCTTGCCTCTCTCTTCCTCTGGGAAGCAGCTTGTCTGGGAAATCCAAGCACAAGTCCATCCAGAGCAAGTTCCTTGATTTTCCCTTGTGAGGAAGAAAAGGGCTATCCTGACCCAGGAGGAAGAGAAAACTGAGGTCAAGTCAATCACAGGGACAAAGCTAACCCCTATGCCATCAAGGATGTATGTGCAGTGCTGAGTACTATTCTTTGGATCTGAGCTGTGCTGAGTGTTGGTTTACAGAGCTCCAGAACCCCCAAGTGTAGAACGACTCATTCACTGATGTCATGTGTGTAGAGAAGAGACCTGCAAGCCTGGAAGATTCTCCTCTGCAGGCTCTTGTTCTCTGTCCCACCAGCCTAGTAATATGGGCAGGTCTTAACTTCATGAAGAGGCCCCGCCAACCACAATTCCATGCAAAGCTTGCTGCAGAGACTGAACTCTGAGGGCAAGGACCCCAGGCCAGATAGCAGACAACTGGGCATCTCTCTTTCTCTCTCTTTTCCTCCTCTTCCTCCTCCTCCTGCTCCTCCTCCTCCTCTTTCTTTCCTCCAGTCTGAGCCCTCACTCCCCACCAGCTAACTAGCCCAGAGCAAGCAGCTAAATATAGTTCCTTATTCTTTGACTCGTAGAAATCAGCCACAAACTGTCTGTCAACATGAATTTCTCAGCTCAGTCGTTCTAGCCATGAGCAGCTGCTGCTCCTGATACTTCACTGGGCTGCCCTCAAGTTCATGTTTGGTGGGGTCTGCATGGGAGGAAAACACAAATTCAAGAGGGCAGCTTAAGAAAGTGTGAAGCCGGCAGAGACTTTGAAATTGGAGACAGGAACCAAATCTTAGCTTGACCACTTCCTAGCTGTGTGATCCTCTGCTGGCTCAATTATTGAGCTCTTACTTAGATTCTGTGAGATGCTCTAAGATCTTTCCGATAAATCCTCATTTTGGTTCAGGCTAATGTGAGTTGGGCTTCTATCACTTGCAAGCTGAAGAACAAGAACTTGCTTCTCAACCCCTTGGGTCCTCTGCTGATGGCCTCTTCCATCCATCCTCACTCACACATTCCATTCCCACATTTTTGCCATCTCTTACCCCTAAAATGTTCCAAAGCTGTTTTCTTTGTCTTTTACTTTTAAGGAAGATTTTTTTCAAGTGTAACACACTTATTGTATAGTCTCAATCTGTTGGGGTATGGATGTGAAATTGTTTTCTAAATTCCCTGAGCCTCACTGTCTTCATCTGTACAATGGGACTACTATTGCCTGGCTCACAGGACCGCTAGTGCAGTCAACCAGGAAACCTAGATGGAAAGCTTCTAGCCCAGGCCTGGCACAGTGTGGACTCCTCTCCCTGTGTGGAAAGTTATTCTTTACCTATCACACAGTAGAACAGAGACTGGAATTATAATGCCTGCCCCCAGGAAGTGGCTTTATTGAGATGTACAAAATACTCTACACGAATTTTTATTTCATCCTCACATTTATTGAGATGAACAAAATCAGTGTTGTAGATTGTTATAGACACAGTATCTGTCCCTGTGCCCTGACCCTGACTGTGGGACTGTGAAATGTGCTTCCTAGGGAAACCAGACACAAAAGACACACCACACACACACACACACACACACACGAACACACACACACACACACACACGAACACATGAAGCCAAGCACATTCAGAGACAATTTGATGACTGTAACACACACACACGCACACACACGAGGGCATGTGCACGTTTGTGAGTGCACTGCAGGTCCATGGCTGGATGAAGCATGGGAAATGAGGGAATCCACAGGCGCACGTAGCCCCACTGTCCTGGCTCTCAGCGCTCTCCTTCTGGGCCAGGCCTGGGCCATGGGTGTGTTGAGAGGCTTTGGCGCCCTCTGCTGACTGTGGTCCTGCCTGCAGCCCTCTCCAACCTAGCCAGAGCCGGTGCAGCAGGCCCAGGGAAGCCAGGAGTCTAGGAAGGGGGAAAACCAGAAGGGAAGAGAGCAAAAGAGGGTAAAGAATGAGGGAGAAGAGAACCAGGGCCCAGCTATGCAGCCACTCACCGACCACAGCAGCTGCTTATGGACAGGAGCATCACCTCCCAGGTGCTCATGATGACTCTCTAGAGACCCTGTGGTGGCACAGCTGGTGGTGTGAAGGGCACAGGCTCCAGAAAGTTCCTCAGGCTCTGGCTGTGATGGCTTGTAACTCCACGTGGCAGAACATCCACCAGACCAGTGAACTTTTCCACCTCCTCTGGGAAAGCCCAGGCCCAGAACTTCAATCCTGGAGGCTAGGGAGCTTGATGATGGAAAACATGGACTTGGGAACCAGACTGACCTAGGTAGAATGCCTGCACTGCCCCTCACTAGCTGTGTGACCTCAGGCTCCTGATCTCTCCATGTCTCTGCATCCTCGTCTGCAAAGTGAGGGGAGTAAGACAGCTGCAGTCAGGATGAAATAAAAATCCATGTAGAGGCCAGGTGCAGTGGCTCACACCTGTAATCCCAGCACTTTGGGAGGCCAAGGCAGGCAGATCACTTGAGATCAGGAGTTCGAGACCAGCCTGGCCAACATGGTAAAACCCCGTCTCTACTAAAAATACAAAACTTAGCTGGGCATGGTGGCGCACGCCTGTAATCCCCAGCTACTCCAGAGGCTGAGGCAGCAGAATTGCTTGAACCCAGGAGGTGGAGGTTGCAGTGAGCCGAGATCATACCACTGCACTCCAGCGTGGGCAGCAGAGCGAGACTCCATCTCAAAAAAAAAAAAAAAAAAAAAAAAACCACCTAGAGTGCAGCCCAGGACCTGACGCAAAGTGCATAATAAATGCTAGCTACTAGCATTACTGTTGTCGTGTTGTTGCCCTTGCCACGGGCTTCACGAGAGATGAAGGACATAGTTTCATCAGGGCCTCTACAGCTGACATGACTCCTGGGAAGTGCAGGGAAGGTGGGATCATCAGAATCTCATGTTTGCATAAGGCCATGATGTCAGGCTGTTAGACTCCTGTTGGGAACACCTGTCCCAATTGTCTGACCTTTCTTCTAGGGTGGCACAGCCCTGTTCCTCTGCAGGACTCACTGCTCATCTCCCTACATGAGGCTGTTCACCTAGGCCGAGCTGACTGTCCAGGGCTGTGTGCCTGGCCTGAGCTCAGCCAGGGAGGCCCCTCTTCTGGTGTTTTCAGACTCAGGGACGCGGAGACTCACTTCTTTCTCATGACATAACCTCCAAGTTACAACACTCAGAAACTGTCAGTGGTCATATTTTCTGTCTTAGACAAAACCAGTCTTCTGGGGAAAGAATGAATGAGGCTGACCTGCAGCAAGAAGCAAAAACAAGAACCTGGTGGGGCTGCCGTGGCTTGCAGATCCTTGGTCCCAGATGTCTCTAAGGCCCACCCACATCCCTGCCCCTCTGCTGGCTCAATTACCGAGCTGTTTCTCAGATTCTGTGAGATGCTCCAAGATCCTCCAATAAATCCTCATTTTTACTCAGGCTACTGTGAGTTGGGCTTCTGTCACTTGCAAGTCAGAGAACAGGGACTAGCTTCTCAACCCCCTGGGTCCTCTGCTGAAAGTCTCTTCCATCTGTCCTCACTACTCACATGTTCTTATCCCACAGTTTTGCAATCCTCTACTCCTAAAAAGTTCCAAAGCTGTTTTCTTTCTCATTTACTTTTAAGGACTTTTTTCAAGTGTAGCACATTTATTGTAGGGCCTCGATTTCCTAGGATATAGACGTGAAATTGTTAATAATCTCTCCTGCAACACACACACACAGTCAACTGTGCTCTTTGAAATCCTTTTCCTGCTGGTGGTAGGGATCTTAATGACATCATGGCTGCATCCCACAACTCCGCTGTCACTTTCACCTACTAGAACTGTCTCATTTCAGTAACCAAGACTTGTTCCTGTTTGTGTCTCCTGCCATGCCCACTTCTGCCCAGACAAGAGCGGTGACTGTCCCTCCCACCCCAACAAGGCCACAATGGAGGGGAGCATCCCGCTCCTGATCAACCTCCCTATCACTTTTCTAGTCTCTCAGTGACAGGGGGGCCAGGAGAGGGACTTGGAAGCAATTCTCACATGTCCTCTCCTGGGTGGATTGTCACTGCTTCTCTGGCTACTCCACTGCCTCCTCTCTGCCCTGGTGACTATTTCATGGACAGCCTGTGCATTCTCTCAAGCCCTAGAGAGATGCCCTCATGGGTGAGACACCAGCTTGTCCACTTGAGCCCAGCCACCTCACACAGCTCTCTCTCTCCACCCTGCCATCTGTCTCGTATTGCCCTCTTCCCCAACTCAGGCAGCTCAGAGGTATACAAGGGGGTTCACAGACTAAGGAGATGCCCCCTGGGGGATGCTATGCTTGTCTCTCAAGAAATTATCTTATGTTATCAGGGAGGAAAGGCACCCCACCCTACCCCTCATCTCCCGTGAAGAGGGGAGCAAGCAGCCTCTACCACAAACACTGCCCTCCCCACACGGCAACCACCGACGGTTCCATCCCCTGCTCCTCTTCCAGTCGCTGTGGGAGGTGGTGGTGGTTGATGAGAGAAGAGCCATCAGCCCTGCGGGAGGGAGATGGTACTGGCTGCTGACCACCCACTGACAACTCTCTGAATGCAGAAGGCAGGGTCCCCGGTGCCTTTTGTACTCAGCTTTGGGTGTTAGCTGCAATTCCAGAACAGGAGGAAGAGTCCCACACAATATCCTGTTATGCTGGTGCAGAACTCTCCTCCCTCCCAGATCCCAGCTGAATTGATCAAAAGACTAGGAAAGAAGAGAACGCCTGTTGGCCTGGACTGAAAGCCAGAGAAGGTACATTCTCATGCCAGGAAAGCTGGGGATTGCTGTAAAATGTGCAAGATACAGATTAAAAGAAGACCCCAAGGGCTGATTCACAACTCTAATTTTTGAGAAAGCAAAACTATACCATGAGAAGTAGATGAGGTCCTGGCAGAAAGTACTGACCCTAAATTAGGGCAGATGGTGGGACGTGGGGCTTGCAGGGCATCTTTGGAAAGCCCTTTCCATAGTACCAACTGCCTTGGGAAGGAGCTGACTGGGAGGTGGGCTGGGGTGGGGGTATGTGGTTGCCATGTCAAGTAGATAACTGAGCTGGGTGGGGTGGGAGGAGTTCCTCCCTCAATCAGTTTCTCTCTAATACCATGTTCCTCCTTTCCTGTTAGAGTGGGCAGAGGTCTTATCATAGCTATGTTCAATACCTACAGCAACAGCCTGGAAACCCTGGACCCTGTGCAAATAGAACTGGCCCTTGGTGCAGAGGAGGCAAGGTTCCCTGCTAGGCCTGGCCCCGGCCAACCTCCACACATTTGTCCCAGCTAGATCCCTGAGCTGGTAATGCCCCTGGAAGCTCTACCTGGAGTGGGGGAAGAATGGGACACTTGCACGCACTCACTCACACAAAGCTGCAGCCAGCTCGACTACTGGCTGGTGCTTCTGGTGATGAGTGAGTGGGGAGGCATGTCACAGACGGTTTGTGTTCATAGCCAACTGGTGATGTGAAATTGCATTAACCATTCCTAAAATATGACAGGACAATTGGAGCAACATCCAGGTGAAGGGTGACCTAAAGAGAATCCATTTCCTTCTCCTCGTTTGGGGGAAAATAACAAGACTTTATCAAACACTCATTTTTAGCTCGGTGTGGTGGTGCCTGCCTATAAATCCAGCTGCTTGGGAGGCTGAGGCCAGAGGATCACTTGGGGTCAAGAGTCCGAGGCCAGCCCAGGCAATGTAGTGGGACCCAGTCCCTAAATAAATAAATTTAAAAAAAATAAAATGTAAAAAAGTTTAAAACACTCATCTTTAAAGTAGGAGTACAGAGAAAAGCAAACACACACCCCCACACATAAACCCACATGCGCACACATATACTTGGAAATACACAGAGCCTTTGAAAAGACTCTGCATGAGGCAAGGAAGAGAATGTGGCCCTAAAAGGGCAGAGAAAAGTAATTCCTTTGAAAAGATTTATCACATAAACATAAATAACTTGCAGACCACATCTGCTCTGTACTCAATTCATTTAATTAAAGTGTGCACTCTAAGAAATGAGAGTTGAAAAATAAGATGGAAAGAATGAAATGAGAAGGCTGCTGGCTGAGAGGCAGGTGGAAATCAAAAACAAACCAGAGGAGAGAAAGAAAGACTGCAAAGAAACTAAAAATGCAGCAGAATTTTAATTTCCATCAAGATGGTAAAGAACAGAATTGGAACTACAGAAAATGGAATCTGTAAATATGAAGGACAGATAGAAGTTCTCTGAGACTGCAGAGGAAAAGCCCAACAGGATAAAAAAACAAAGGGAGAACATGATAGGTATCCGGGCTTACAGAAGACACTAAACAAATGAAATAGAAGCAAGAATTACAGAAGAAAGATGTTCCTGAGCTGATGAGAAGCCTGAGCTTATACATTTAAAAAGTTCCTCCTTAAGTCAAATTAATAAAAAGAAATGAACACTTAGAAATGCCATGTAGAATTTTTGTATTGCAAGGGTAAGGAAAGAATTCTATCAGCACCCATGCAGACAGAAATATGGAGAAATATCTCCAGCATTTATTTTTGTTGTTGTTGTTGTTGTTGCTGAGACAGGGTCTCACTTTGTTGCCCAGGCTGGAGTGCAGTGGTGCGATCACAGCTCACTGCAGCCTCAACCTCCTGGGCTCCAGTGATCTTCCCGCCTCAGCCTCCCAAGTAGCTTGGGACTACAGTCATGTATCACCATGCCCAGGTAGTTTTTTTGATTTTTGTAGATATGGGGGGGTCTCACTATGTTGCCGAGGCTGGTCTTGAACTCCTGGGCTCAAGTGATCCTCACACCTTGTTCTCCCAAAGTACTGGGGTTACAGGTGTGAGCCACGACACCCAGCCCAACATTTCTTAAAGTGTATAATTGGAAGAGAGAGTCCATGGAATTTTGTTAACTATTTATACTGGGGACAAAAGTTTCTGTCATAAAATAAGCTTGGGAAATGCTGAATTAAACAAAACAAGATAAAACCCTATGCTGAGGCTTTCTCAGGGCTTTTAACGTGTTCATGCATGTTGTTAAACTGGCAATATTAGCAAGCACAGTTTTCCAAACTTATAATGACTATGAAATCCTTTGCCATAGACAATGTGGTAAGACTGGTGTTCAATAGAACACACTTTGGGAACCACTCTTCTACAGAATTTTGAGAGAACAGTTGTGACCTTACATTTTAACAATTTGCCTGGTGCATTCATGCATGAAGACAACAGAAAAAGACTTTCCTACATGCCAGAACTTAGGACACATGCCATGTATGGCTCTACTTTTCACGGGGAAAAAAGTACTCAGAGATGCACTCGTTCCAAGCCAGCAAGAGTCAAAATAAGTAAAATAATAGTAAGTGAAAAAGCAAGTCCTGGGCTGCAATTCTCAACGCTGACCCAAATAAACTCTCTAAATTAAAAAAAAAAAAAAAAAAAAAAAAAAAAAAATCCACCCTGGACAACAGGGCAAAGTCCCACCACTAAAAAAAAAAAAAAATAAAACATTAGCCAGGCATGGTGGCACAAGCCTGTAGACCCAGCTACTCAGGAGGTGGGCAGACAGATTGAGCAGGAGAGGTCAAGACTGCAGTGAGTCGTGATTGCGTCACTGCACTCCAGCCTGGGCAACAGAGTAAGACCCTGTCTCTAAAAAAAACAAAAACAAAAACAAAAACAAAAAAATCAACACAGAGAAATTGTATAAAAGCCCTGGAAGTGAATATTAAAAACATGTTAAACAAATGGTTATGCACGTATCGGTCAGGAGACAGAAATCACACCAGAGCCACTTCCTTCCCTGCCCAGCCCTGAGCCCCAGAAACTGCATTCACCACCCAGGCTCCCTTGTCCTCCAGCTCCTTGCTGACTCTGACAATGGAGGGTACGGGCAGGAGTGTGGAAGGCAGGAGGTGAGAAGAACTGGTGTATCTCATCTGTGCCCTGCCTCTTTTCATGCCCTCTCTCTGGCAAGGCCTTTGTTCCTCCACAAGCTCAGCTCTTGCCTACACCTTTTTCAAGGTTCCAGCTCTCCCTGGGCTCCAGTTACACTGGTTCCTCCCATTGTCCCTGAAGCCCTAAGGACAGTAACACTCACCATGTCTAGTCTAGTCTCTGGGTACCTCACCTTATCATTTTTCCTTTTTTTTTTTTTTTTGAGACAGCGTCTCACTCTGGCTAGAGTGCAGCGGCACAATCTTGGTTCACTGCAACCTCCGCCTCTTGGATTCAAGCGATTTTCCTGCCTCAGCCTCCTGAGTAGCTGGGACTACAGGCATGCGCCACCATGCCTGGTTAATTTTTTTATTTTTAGAGAGACAGGGTTTTGCCATGTTGGCCAGGATGATCTCGAACTCCTGACCTCAAGTTTTCTACCCACCTTGGCCTCCCAAAGTGCTGGGGATTACAGGCATGAGCCACTGCACCCAGTCCCCTTATCCACATTTCTATAAGAAGTCCCTTCATTAAAGTCTTGTTAGTTAAACCATCTTGGGTGAGTGTTTCTTGCCAGGACCTTAACTCAAACCCTTCTCAATTATTTTTGTAAAGCCAGAATAACCCTGATACTAAAACCTGACAAGTGGCACAAAGTGAGACAGAATGAATGAGTCGTACACCAGCCTCATTTATACATATGTAGAGTCCTAATGAAAATTTAATCAGATAAGTCCAATGTATGTCAACAATGTATTAAAAGAATGCGGCATGAGCAAACATTCCTGGAATGCATGGATAATTCTATATTAGAATGGCAGTGAACTGATTTACCACAGCAATAGGTCAAAGGAGAAAAAGATGATTTTACATACTGAATAGATGTTTGGTAAATTGCAATATCCATTCCTGATTTTCTTTTTAAAAGCTCAAGTAAACGGGAAATCAAATTATACTTATCTCACATGATAAAAAATAAATCTCAAACCAACAGCCAAAATCAAAAGCGTAAAATACAAGTAGCATTCCACCAAATCTGAGAACAAGACAAACAGTTCTAGTATCTTGTCATTTAACATTATTCTAAAGATCCTAGCTAATGCAATTATATAGAAAATAAAAGAGGGGGAAACAAATTATAATTATTTGCAAATATGATTGTCTTCCCATAAAAAACTAAGAAAATACAAAATTACCAAAATAGAAGAATTTACTAAAGTGGCTAGTTATAAAATAACTTTTTCTTTTCTTTTCTTTTTTCGAGACAAGGTCTTGATCTGTCACCCAGGCTGGAGTGCAATGGGGGTGGTCTCGGTTCACTGCAATCTCTGCCTCCTGGGCTCAAGTGATCCTTCCACCTCAGGTTCCCAAGTAGCTGGGACTACAGGTGCTCACGCCACCATGCCTAGTTAACTTTTGTAGTTTTAGTAGAGCCAGGGTTTTGCCATATCGCCTAGGCTGTTCTTGAACTCCTGAGCTCAGGCGATCCACCCACCTCGGCCTTCCAAAGTGCTGGGATTACAGGTGTGAGCCACTGCACCCAGCCTAAAATAAATTTTCATTTCCTAATAAACTGTTAGAAAACATGATGCAAAAAACAGGGGCTATATTAGTTATCTCTGCTATGTAACAAATTACCCCAAAACTGAGTGGCTTAAAACGTTTATTATCTCAAGTTTCTGTGGGTCAGGTATCCAGGTGTGGTTTAGCCAAATCCTCTGGCTCAAAGTCTCTTACAAGGGTAGAATTAAGGGGTCAGCCAGGGCTCTGGTGTCATCTGAAGGCTCAACTGGGGAAGGATTTGCTTCTAAGTTACCTCACATGGCTACTGGCAGCATGTGGTTCCTCACCAGTTGTTGGGCTGTGGGCCTCAGCTCCTGGCTCACTGTTGGCCAGCCACCAGCCTCGGTTCTCTGCCACTCGGGTTTCCCATAAGGTGGCTCATAACACAGCAGCTGGTTTCATGAGCACAGGCAAGCAAGAGGGTTAGAGAGACAAAATTACAGCAAAACAGAAATTAGCCTCTTATAACCCAATCTCAGAAGTAACAACCCATCATTTTTTGCCATATTCTATTTATGAGAAGCAAGTCACTAGATCCAGCCCACACACAAAGGAAAGGGATTCTACAAGGGGGTGAATACCAGAAGGTAAGGATCATTGGGAGCCATTTCAGAAGCTGCCTGCCACAGATGTCATTGCTTTGTTTTATGAAAATAAGCACCAAACACACTACATTCACCTATAAAATAAAGCTTCCTAAAGACCTATAATAAAAAAGACCTTAATAATAGAAAGATATGCCACGTTCCCAGACAGAAACACTCAATAGTGCAAAGAAGTTGATTATCAGTAAATTAATCTACAAAACTAATCCAATTGCAATGTCCAGTGGGATTTTTGTTTGCTGGTTTATCTTGGCAGAAAAAAAAAAAAGTTTAGAATTTATCTTAAAGAATATATCAATGACTGCAAGAACACTTTGAAAGAAAAAAATGGGCCAGGCGCAGTGACTCACGCCTGTAATCCCAGCACTTTGGGAGGCAGAGGCAGGTGAATCACTTGAGGCCAGGAGTTCAAGACCAGCCTGGCCAACATGGTGAAACCCTGTCTCTACTAAAAATACAAGAATTAGCCGAGTGTGGTGGCACACATCTGCACTCCCAGCTGCTTGGGAGGTTGAGGTGGGAGAATCACTTGAACCAGGGAGGTGGAAGTTGCAGTGAGCCGAGATAGTGCTACTATACTCCAGCCTGAGCGACAGAGTGAGACCCTGTCTCAAAAAAAAAATAATAAAAATAATAAAACAAAACAATGGGACTTGTATTCTCAGTCACTAACCCTTATTAAAAAGTTACAATCATTAAAATAGGGCAACAAATACCAATGTAAGAATGATGTGACAGGCCAACGGAACAGAATGGTAAACCCAGTCAAACACACAAAAATATTTAGTGTATGATAAAATGGCCTTTCAGATCATTGGAAAATGATTAATTTGTTTATAATTCATTTGGGGATAGTTGGTTAATTTGCTTTAAAGTTATGTTCTTACCTCTCACCACACATGAAGGTAAAATAAAGAGTTTAATATAAAAAGGTGAAATGAAATCATAAAATCACAGAAGCACATTTAATTAAAAATGTATATGTTCCTGGTGAAGGCAGCAG
Organism: Piliocolobus tephrosceles; assembly: GCF_002776525.5. Taxonomy (NCBI): domain Eukaryota; kingdom Metazoa; phylum Chordata; class Mammalia; order Primates; family Cercopithecidae; genus Piliocolobus; species Piliocolobus tephrosceles. The sequence continues at coordinate 83,942,926 of NC_045439.1, forward strand.
TTATACAACAATAAAGTCCAAGACCATAAAGAAAAGACTAATAATCTGACAGCTTAAAAATGAAGCATCAAGAAAGTATTTTAAAAATCGATGGAAATGATAAATTATGAAAAGGTGCTAAATACACATCTTATAAACCAATACTAAAAAGATGAACATTACAATAGAAAATAGTCAAAGAATATGAACAGAAAATTTATCATTCATTCAACAAATATTTATCGAGCACCTCTTCTGTGCCAGACAGTGAACAAGACAAAGGTCTCTGCCCCAAGGAGCTTACATTCTACTGGAGACAGGCAAACAATAAACAAGTACATTATGAAGTATTTTAGATAGTGGTAAGTACTATTGGTTAAAAAAAAAAGAAGAAGATTTAAGGCGATCAGAAGTGAGACATGGGGAGCTCAGGGGCTGGGGAGGTCTCATTAGGAAGGAGACATCTGAGCAAAGCTTTGAACAGAGTCAGGGAGTTGACCACACAGAGTAGGGGAAATTGCCATGGTGCAGTGGAGGGGCAGGAGAAGGCCAAGGTGGCTGGAACAGAAAGAGCAAGGGACCAAGTGGCAAGGATCCTGGAGACCTTGAGACTTTGGCTTTTAACCTGAGAACCATTGCAGAGCTTTAAGCAGAAGAGTGACATGTCTCAAAAGGATCATTCTGGCTACCGTCTTGAGAGCAGACTTTTGGGGTACAAAAGTAGGAGCAAATAGACCATTTAGGAGGTCAGCAAACACAAGGCAACATGTTCACTCTCACGGGTAACCAAAAAAAAAATGCAACTAAAAAAATGTATTCACCTGTTTTTAACCAATCCAATTTTTAATGCTCTTTTAGAAAACTGTACCCAGTATGAGTAAGGGTGAGGGCACTTTAGGCAGGTAAATGGAAACCACCTTTCTGGATCTGGCTGGGTATTCTATGCCAAAGCCTTAAAAACACTCAAAGCCTTTCACCAGAAATGCAACTTCTAATAAATTAATCTAAAGGTCTAATAATTGCTGATACTTAGTGAGTGCTTGTACGCACCAGGTTCTGAACTAAACGCACTCCACATTACCTCATTTAAATTCTTACCATTATTCCCATCTTACAGAAAGAAAAAAGGCATGGAGAGTCACACAGTTCACAAATGAGGGCTAGAACCAAACCTGGGCACTGTGACCTGCTACACAGCAGAGGCAGATATGAAGATTTCTTCAAGGGTGCTTATTATAGCATCATTTATAATAGCAAATAAAGTCCCCAAAAAAATCAACAAAGGAGGTGATTCATTCAGTTATGATTTGTCCACATAAGTCAGTCATTAAAAATCCGGTTAAAGAAAACTCATTTCCAATCCAGCCAGGTGCTGATACAGGCAGAACTTTCCGGAGCTTCTCCTTGGAAGCTGCCAGTTGTTGTGATGTCCTATTTCTTGATCCAGGTGGTAATGCAGAGGTGTGCTCACATTGGGATCATTCATCAAGTGGTACACTTAGGATTTGTGAATTTTTCTGTGTGTGAGCAGAGATTGCGCCACTTCACTCCAGCCTGGGCGACACATCAAGACTCCATCTCAAAAAAAAAAAAAAAACGTTATTTTAAAAAATTTAAGTTGCCAGGTGTTTCTCCTCCTACGGGGACACAATAAGGCTGTGGAGCAGGCTTCTTGGGTCAGGGATGAGGCCATAGTTATGTAGACCCAAGGCTGGTAGCCACCACTTGCTCCATGTGGAATTAGCTCTCAAGATTCTGTGGTCTGAGAAAGCCTGGTCCTTCCCATACTGCAGGAAGGAAATGCTATGCAGGAAGTGGCTGGCCTTCCGGCAGATAGAAATGAAGGTACTCCCCCACCTCACACCCCACCTTCCCATTCCAACCAGTGGGTTAACATTTCTACCTCCAAGTGAAACCGGCAATCTGACTGCAGGCCCAGGATCCAGGTCCAGTCCTGAGGGAGACAAGGTTCTAACAGGGGAGGGGATCACCACTCCAGAACAGAGGGGGTATCTTGGGGAGTGGGGGACACAAGTCTTGACCTCCTCTTCTATCTAGGCAGGCAGGAGCTCCTGTGATCAATATGAACATTGAAACAGCAGTTACCTTGACACAAGGAAATGTTCATCAACTGTTATCACACAAACAAAGCAGCTTGTAAAATGACATAGACACTATGATCTAATTGTTTTTTTTAAATGTGGGGGGGGGTGTGGAGCCTAGAACAATGGTTTTTCTCTAGGTTACAGAATGAATTACTTTTTCTCTTTTACTCTGTATTCTAAATTTCCTATAATTGACTTATTTCTTTTGTAATCTGAGATTAAAAATTATATTACAAAAAACCTTAAGGGAGAGATTGCTGGTATCTCTTCTTTCATCACCCTGTGGCCCTTTCCTTTCCAGCGCCCAGCTGGGCAAAACTAGTCTCCACTGGCCCCAAGGGCCTGCTCCTTCTGTTACAGGAAAGCGGTCCCGATCCAGGCCCCAAGAGAGACTTCTTAGATCTCACACAAGAAAGAATATGGGGCAAGTCCACAGAGTAAAGTGAAAGCAAGTTTATCAAGAAAGTGAAGGAGTAAATGAATGGCTACTCCATAAGCAGAACAGCCCCGATGACTGCTGATTACCAGTCATCTATGATTATCTTTTGATTATATATTGAAGAAGGGGTGGATTATTCATGAGTTTTCTGGGCAAGAGGTAGGGAGTTCCCAGAACTCAGAGTTCCCCTGTTCCCCTTCCTTTTAGCTCCTATAGGGTAACTTCCGGATGTTGCCATGGCATTTGTAAACTGTCATGCACTGGTGGGAGTGTCTTTTCGCATGCCAGTGTGTTATAATTAGCGTACAATGGGGAGTGCGGTCAACCAGAGGTCATGATCACCACCATCTTGGTTTGGGCTGTTTTTTGGGTTTTGTTTTGTTCTTTTTGAGACAGAGTTTCGCTCGTTGCTCAGGCTGAAATGCAATGACGCGATCTTGGCTCACTGCAACCTCCGCCTCCCAGGTTCAAGTGATTCTCCTGCCTCAGCCTCCCAAGTAGCTGGGATTACAGGTGCACACCACCACGCCTGGCTAATTTTTTGTATTTTTAGTAGAGACAGGGTTTCACCATGGCCAGGCTGGTCTTGAACTCCTGACCTCAGGTGATCTGCCCTGCTCGACCTCCCAGAGTGCTGGGATTACAGGCGTGAGCCACCATGCCCAGCCAGCTGGCTTTTTTAAAAATTTTAATTGCATTCTGTTTTATCAGTGGAGTCCCTGTGACCTGTATCTTGGGACCTCCTGTTTCATCCTGTGACTACTAAGGCCTAGCCTCCTGGGAATGCATCCCAGCAAGTCTCAGCCTCATTTTACCCAGTCCCCATTCAAGATGGAGTCCCTCTGGTTGGAATGCCTCTGTCACTTCCATCACCCACCTCCACTCTCAACCTACACCGCCTCCCCTTCTCCAGGTCCACTACCAACCCCCAGCAGGGGGAAATAAGTAAACTGCATGAGCTCTGAGAAAGCAGAAAAAAAGCCACCTCATGAAGGTGAACCAAGGACTGAGTCACTGACAGAGACGGATGGGTAAATGGGCGGACAGACAGACAGACATGGAGACTGAAATAGAAATGCCTCCCAAAGGCCACAGAGAGTCAGCGCCATGTCTTCACCTCCACCCAGGACTATCACTTATGACATCCCTACCAGCCTGGGCACCCACTGGAGAACTGGCAGGTCTGGCTACTCTCTGTGACAACTGCAGTCAGCACGGGGCTGGTATTCCACAGATACCCAGGGGACATGCTGAGTGAGTGAGTGAGTGGATGAATGAAGGGATCGTTCATTGGGAGAAGCATCAGCAGATAGAGATGATGCGAGGGAGTGTGTAAGAGAGTTGAGGAGGGACAGAAACAGATGGAGACAGATGGAGGCTGCAAGTCACACAGTTGGCCACAGACAGAAAATGAACGAATACGATGGAGGGAGGTTACTGCAGCAAATTTAAAAGCTATAGAAAGCCGGTCATGGTGGTGTGCACCTGTAGTCCCAGAGGCTGAGGCAGGAGGATGGCTTAAGCCCAGGAGTTCCAGGTTGCTGTGAATCCACTATACCCCAGCCTGGGAAACACAGCAAGACTATGCTTTTCTTAAAAAAACAAAAACAAACAAACAAAGAAAAAGCTAGAGAAACCCAGAGAGATCCCAGTGAAAGTTAAATATACAGACAAAAAGAAAAGGAGAGAGAGTACACAAACCCTCCCTTAACCTTGTCAGGATGTTAGTAGTCAGAACCAGTGGTTCCTGCCTTAGTTTCCCTCCTAGATTTGCAGGCCTCTGCTGGGTTGTGTCCCCAGGGCCTGGCGCCCTGCTTGGTTTTGCCAGTTCTCTCCCTTGGGCAGGAGACAGTTACCCTCTTACCCCAGGGCATGGTAGCTCAGGGCCCTCCCACCCAGAAGGCCCAGAAGACTCTGCCCCCCGCCCCCCCACCCCGGCCCGCAGGCAGGTCCCTGGGAGAAGGTCCCTCTCCCCACCTGGTCCTCATTCCTGCAATAACAATGGGCCTCTGCCTCCACTGGCTCTGGACTCAGGGCCCAGGTTGGGTAGGGGTTGGGGCTGGAGGTGGAGGTAGAGACAGGAATGTTGAGTCTGTAGAGACAGGCCACACAGAGCCTGCTTGCCCCAGACTCTGGGGAGGGGTGAAAGTCAGAGAGGGGAGAAGCTCTAAGGGGCTGAGGGGCTTCCTGCCTCCACAGAACCCAACCTGAATGCCCTGAGTACTGTATCAGCTTGGTTATTTCCCAATCTCCTGGGAGCCGTGGGGGAGGGGGCCCAGAGAGCTGGGAGGAAAAAGGACTGGGAAGTAGCCAAAGCCACAGAATTCCCCTGGGTCCTAGAGAAGGGTGGGTTCCTTCCACCCCCAACCCCATTAGTCCCTCGAAAAGGCTCTGACCTCACCTCCCCCACTTCCGGAGTGGAGTTCCAGCCCTGAAGAAACACTTCCAAACCCATGGCTCTGGCCCCCTCCTCAGGCCCCTTCCTCAGCTGCCTCGGCCCTGGGGACTGGGTCCCCCGCCCCACCGTTGCACCAGATGTGGCTGCGGGGGAGGGGTAGGCACAGGGCCCAGCTGGCAGTGGTCACTTGGTGGTCCTCTCCCTGCAGAGTCAGCGCTTTCTGTGCCAGCTCACCCAGCCTCCTCACTCAGCACTTCCTCCAGCCCACTTTCCAGAGGCAGCAGCTGCCTGGGTTGGGTCTTGGATTCCCAGTGCTGCCCAAAACCCATCTACAGTGCAGCCTGGAAGATGGAGGGCTTGGGTGCTCTGGGGCCTGCCCTCATGGATTCCCCACTACCACAGAAAATTCCAACCCTCAGCGGGCCTCCTAGTACTTTCCTCTGCAAAGCAAGTGAGGAATCCCACAGCTCCTGACCCCTCTCTGCTTCCCAGACCCGCTGCTGGTCAGGCCTGCTGCTTCCTGGCTCCCCCATGGACTTTCCAGAACCCGGCCTTCCATGACAGGGTCACAGGACCCTGGCTGCTCCGTGGGAGCCCCAGCAACACAGAGCTGAGCATGCGGTAGGGGCTTAATAAAGTCGTGCCCGATCAACAGGCTCTTTCATCCTTCTATCACCGCCCCTCTGAGGGTCCCTTGACACTGGTTCCTAGTGCCAAGAACTGGCAACAAGCCTCAAGCACATGCCTGGGTCTTAAAAATGTGGGTGTGAATCCCGGCCTGTAGGGACAGGGGGAGAGAGCTGCCCTTCCCCCCAGACGGCTCTGGCTCAGCTCAGCCTTCGAGTCCACGCCCTCATTTGACCCCAGCTCTGCACCCTCCATAGCCTGCCCAGGTCTCTTTTAGGACCCCACCCTGCAGGTTTCAACCTAAGGATGCCAGGACACCTCCAGCCACGGAGGCAAGGCCTTGCCCAGCATGAGGAGAGGTGAAGGTAGGCAGGCTCCCCTGGGCTCAAAGAGCTGCTGGGCCTGTCAGCCACTGCAAGAGTCCTAAACTCAAGCAGAATGAGGTCAAGGGAGGGAGTAGAGAGGAAGGGAGAGGGAGCCACCTCTGGCCCCCCTGCACAAGGTTCACCCTGGGCAAGGAAAGATGCTGAAGACAGATAAAAACAGGAAAGACAGAGGAAGTGGAAATGGGGGTCAACCCCAAGAGATAAACCCCTTCCTTCTCTCACAAGTCAAGAGGAAAGAAAGAAAATAGTGGCCACATGTCTGGCTCTGTGCTGGGGACTTTTCATAATCCTCTCATTCCATCCTCCCAAATATGCCACAAGAAAGGTATGATTACCCCCAGGTCACAGACGGGACTCTGAAGCTCTGAGAGCTTAAAAAGCTTCCCTGGGGAGTGGCTGGGCCAGGCCAGGTCCCCAGCTTAAGTCATGGTGTGGATCCTGGGTCTCCATCTCAGCAGGGATGGCTGGCAGGAGCGCAGTCCTGGCCAGGGAAGTCTGTGCAGAGGCCCAAGCTATGTTCAGAGCAGAGTTTATTCAAATAGAGCCTAACAGGAAACTTGGCTCCTCTGACTCACTCTGATTCGACCTTATTAAGAAAAAAGAGAGAGGAGCAGGAGCCAGCATCGGGTAAGGTTTCACGCCAAGAGTTGGCTCTGAGGCCCGCTGAGTGGAATGGCCTGTGCCCTGATCCCCCCACACCCAAAGCCTTGAGGCAGTCCCTACTCTGCTGTCTGAGTCAAGGAGAGGGGTTCTGCCTTCATTTTAGGGCAACTGAGTTCCCTTCCTCACAGTCATCCTCTATCCTCCCTCCACTCCTCTTCCCTTCCCTCCCTGCCTAGGGGTACCCTGAGGCCTGTTTCCACTTCTCCCCCTCTGCTGCCGCAGCTGCCCATCTGGCTGGCGGGAGGGCCCTACAGGACCCCAGGGATTCCAAGCAGCTGAGGCCAACACTGCAGGGGGCAAGCAGGAGGGAGGGAAGGCTTAACCCTCCAGGTCCCGGCCCTCAGTGAGCCCTGCCTCAGCATCTTGCTTGGTGTCAGTCACACCAATGGCTCTTTGGAGGAATCTTGTCTGGAGTCTGAGATGGAAACCCCATGCTGGGGAGCTGAGGTGTGAGCGTTGACAGGTTGCTGGCCGGGAGATATTGGAAGCCTCTGACCTCTGGGCTGAATTCTGGGCATTTAAAGGGTAGAGACATGCCAGAGTCCAAGCCTCAGTCCTGAAGAACAGTGCAATGGGTGAACAAATGCTGCCTGGCAAGGATGGGATTGGGAGGTCTACAGTTCCCGAAGAATGTCTACTCTAGTTACCTCCTCCCTAGGTGGGCTCCAGGCGTTTCCAAAATAAGAAGGAATATACAGGGGCCAAATTAAGGGCAGGCCCTTCATACCTTGCTTATAAGTCCAAGAGGGCAATTTCTGCCCTTCGGTTCCCAGGAATACGGTTGGAGAAGGCAGCCCAAGGGAGGCCGGTAGAGCAGTATTTGGAGTGTCATTTCTTGGATGCCAAAGTGTTCAAACTTCTGGGACCCCCTCCTATCCCTGCCATTCCCAGAAGGAGCAGAGAATCATCCAAAGCACTCTCAGGAGCCATCTGGCCTAATCTTCCATTGGTGAGATGTGGCAGCTGGATCAGATAGAGTAAGGGACTGAGCCACACAGCAACAGGACCAGGCCAGTTCTCCGGAACCACCCTTCTGTTGTTCTATGCTTACAGGCTTCTCTGTCTCACAGTGACCCCTGTCCCATATCAAAGACAGCCCCTGGTTTCATTTTATCCATGTATACACTCAAGTTATTCCCAGGCTATGCAGAGTCAAGAGATGCAGGACAGAAACCATACGTGATGTTTGGGAAGTTGATCTCTCCCAGGATCTCACAAGTGCTATTCAGCCCAGGGATATACCCCACTCTTCAGACTGGGAAAGTAAGCCCCTGAGGTGTGCCACGAGGGAAAAGCAGCAGCTCCAGTGCCTCTCTACACAGGTCCAAGAGCTGCGGTGCACCTGAGGCCTGGAATTAGAGAGTGGTCCCTGTTCAGCATCTCTCCGCGGAGGCCCACAAACAAAGAGGGTGTGTGGTTTTTTTTTTTTTTTTTCTTATTGAGGGTGTGGGATAATGGCGGAAGGAACATACAAAGAGGGTGTCTCTTAATTAGCACTGGCTTTAGGGAACAAGGAAAATGGAAAACTCGGAGTACTGGGAGGAGGCTGGAGCAGACAGGAGTCAGAGTCCCATTCCAGCCCAAAAGAGAAGGCAGTGAGCAAGGTGGAGACCAGGGATGCTGTGTCCAAAGCAGAGAGGAATGGGTGGGGTGGTGCTGACACTCCTGCCCTGTTCTGCCTGCCAGAGCCCCACTTACCAGGCCCGAGTCCCCAGAGGTCCTCTCCTACTCCCTGCTCGATTCCGTTCCTCAGAGGCAGGTCTGTGGCTTGGCTGGGAACTCCAGGGACGGAGGGAGCACTGCAGCTGTAGGACCGGCACATAGCTGAAAGCCGGCGGGCCATAGGGCCCCGCGGAGGAGGCCCCAGCAGGCGGACCAAGAGGCCGAAGCCTCCCGACGCTCCCAGCCTGTTGCTTATTCATTCAGAGTGGGAAAGCGCCAGCCGAGCGGCCAGCCAGTGCGGAGCTGGCCATGTAAGGCCCACAGGCGGTCCTGCCCGCCCGGTGCCCTGCGGAGAGCCTCGTGCAGCCCTGGGCACCGCCCCTGCCCTGTCCTGACCCCTTGGCCTCGAAATGCTGTCATCGGAGGAGCAGTCCCGCTCGGGACAAGGCCAGCATGGACAAAGCTAGAGCTGGGGCAAGCAAGGAGTCTTCCTGTCCTCGAGGCCGTGGGAAGAGAAGCACGCCCAGGGGGCCACTCCTGAGAGCCTCTCTGTCCACCAGGCCTCTGCAGAGGGGTCACCATGGCTCTGGCCCGAGGCAGCCGGCAGCTGGGGGCCCTGGTGTGGGGCGCCTGCCTGTGCGTGATGGTGCACGGGCAGCAGGCGCCGCCCGGGCAGGGCTCGGACCCCCAGCGCTGGCGGCAGCTGATTCAGTGGGAGAACAACGGGCAGGTGTACAGCTTGCTCAACTCGGGTTCAGAGTACGTGCCGGCCGGGCCTCAGCACTCCGAGAGTAGCTCCCGGGTGCTGCTGGCCGGCGCGCCCCAGGCCCAGCAGCGGCGCAGCCACGGGAGCCCCCGGCGTCGGCAGGCGCCGTCCCTGCCCCTGCCGGGGCGCGTGGGCTCGGACACCGTGCGCGGCCAGGCGCGGCACCCATTTGGCTTCGGCCAGGTGCCCGACAACTGGCGCGAGGTGGCCGTCGGGGACAGCACGGGCATGGCCCGGGCCCGCACCTCCGTCTCCCAGCAACGGCACGGGGGCTCCGCCTCCTCGGTCTCGGCTTCGGCCTTCGCCAGCACCTACCGCCAGCCGCCCTCCTATCCGCAGCAGTTCCCCTACCCGCAGGCGCCCTTCGTCAGCCAGTACGAGAACTACGACCCCGCGTCGCGGACCTACGACCAGGGTTTCGTGTACTACCGGCCCGCGGGCGGCGGCATGGGCGCGGGGGCGGCGGCCGTGGCCTCGGCAGGAGTGATCTACCCCTACCAGCCCCGGGCGCGCTACGAGGAGTACGGCGGCGGCGAGGAGCTGCCCGAGTACCCGCCGCAGGGCTTCTACCCAGCCCCCGAGAGGCCCTATGTGCCGCCGCCGCCGCCGCCACCGCCCCCCGACGGCCTGGACCGCCGCTACTCGCACAGCCTGTACAGCGAGGGCACCACCGGCTTCGAGCAGGCCTACCCCGACCCCGGCCCCGGCCCCGAGGCGGCGCAGGCCTACGGCGGAGACCCGCGCCTGGGCTGGTACCCGCCCTACGCCAACCCGCCGCCCGAGGCGTACGGGCCCCCGCGCGCGCTGGAGCCGCCCTACCTGCCCGTGCGCAGCTCCGACGCGCCCCCGTCGGGTGGGGAGCGGAACGGCGCGCAGCAGGGCCGCCTCAGCGTGGGCAGCGTGTACCGGCCCAACCAGAACGGCCGCGGTGAGTACCGCCCCCGACGCCCCTCCGGCCGCGCGTGCCCCTGGCCGGGGGAAACTGCTCCGGGCGCCGGGCCCCTCCTCAGAACTTCCCGGAGGCCTCTCCTGAGCTGCTAAGCACGGAGCAGCGCCCCCTGCCGACTTCCCCCGACCCAGCCAACAGCCCCCCTGGCACCTCACCTCCCAGCTTAACCCGAACCCAGGCATCATCAGTGCCAGGGTTTGGCCAGGCAGGTGTGGGCTCTGATCCTGGCTTTGGTGGAGGGACTAGCCGAGCTTTGGGAGGAGGTGTGCCTTCTGCACCTGGCTTGGGTCATCTGAGGACAAAAGGAAGAAACCCCTCATCCAGCTTCTCCCTCATTTCAGTGAGGGCATCTCCTTCTCCCCTTAGAGATGTCCTATGCCAGCTTACAGGGTGAGGCAAGGAGCATCAGAAACCTGAGTCTTCAGGGCCAGAAAGGCCTTAAGGGATGCCCCTGGAGGTGTGGCAGGTTGCCCATCACTGGGCATGTGTGAGCTTGGCCTGAGTGCGCAGGAGGTTAGAGGGGAGCCTGTGCTCCAGGCGGCAGTCCAGACTTCCTCCAGGGAGTCTGCAAGGCTGGGGCAAGAAAGACCAGTCAGGCACTGGCCTGGGTGCAGAATTTCAGAGGCTACCAAAACACACAGTAGTTGAGATGAGTAATATTGAGATGTATTTTTAAAAGTCAAAATTAATGCAAAAAAAAAAAAAAAAAACCCTGTGATAAACGGTATATCCAAATTTTAAATAGAGTCAGTAATAGTGGTATGCCAAGCCATATTGGAGCCTGAGGCAAACTGAAAAATCAGCAACACGGATCTTGTCATAATTTGAAATTTGGATATTTTGTTCATTACAGATCTTTTTGCATTAATTTTTATTTTAAAAACTATTGCGTTAAATATTACTTATCTCCATTACTGAGTTTTTTTGGCACCCCCTAAAATTTTGCACCCCGAGCAAAAAAAGAAAAAAAAAACCACCTCGCTGGCCTCATTCCCCTCACCCTAGTCCTGGTCCTGGGGGAGAGCTCCAGCTGTGGACAGGCCTCCCTCTGGCTTTTCAGGGGGTGAAGATATGTCCTCCTCTTGGGAAGGCCCAAGCCCTCTGTGCATGAGGACACGGTGGAGAGGCAGCTTCCACACATGCTGTTAGCAGTCAGGGCTACTGTGACAAGGGCTGACGGGTGGGTCTGGCTAGTGCGGATGGCCATCATTCATTCTCTGCTGTCCTAGAATCCCCCTCCCTGCTACCCTCTCCATACAGACAGCCTTTGGGTCAAGGTTTTCTGGTCAGTGCCTGGTACTTATGAAGTCCAACCCTGCCTTGCCTCTTTCAAGCTGTCGTAGTTCCCTCTACCCGTAATCCTCTGCTCCCCATTGAGGTTGCTGTGCCTGGCCCACCAAGTAAGGGCTGAGCCCTCCAGTGCCCCAGAGCATAGGTGCTAGCACCCCAGCCTCCTCCTCAGCCTCTGTCAGCAGAGGGATGATGCCTTGTCTCCAGCCAAGCTGACCTCAGGAAGGGGCTGCTGCTCATGGGGTGCCTGTCTCCGTGGGTACTGCTGGAGGCCAAGACTAGGCGAGAGGAGTGTCTCCACTGGGAACACTCACTCCGTCACATCCAAGGGGACTCATTTGAGTTGTGTGCTGAATTCCACTTTAAGAACCTGCAGGAGCTCAGGAAAAATCAGATGGCAGGTCCTTCTGTGGTGTGATGCAGGATGCATCCACCTGCTCTGGTCCTTATCAGGTACTTGCAGCATCCCTGCAGAAGGGCACGTTATAGCCATGCGTCAGCTGCTCTAGGGCCCCTTGGAGGATAGGATGTTTTACCTAGAGGGTGCTAAGCTTTTGCAGTGGCTTTTCTTAGAATGCAAGACCTCAGCATAAGGCTCAGCCTGATGGGCCCCACCTCTGGGCAGAGAAAACTGAGCCCTCAAATGCCACAATACTGGCAGAGGCAGGCCTGGGACTTGGCATCTGGGCACCAAGTCAGTGGATTTTCTAGGGCCTCTCTTTGGGCTGTTAGTTCTTAAGGAAGCCAGTTGGTTGAGAGGGGAATGGGACAGGGCAAGGCCATGTCTGAAGTGGGGGTGCTTGGTGCTTAGCAGACCTCTGGCCACTACCCCTGAGCCCCACAGTTCATTTTGGGTCAAAAACATTTCTCCCCTGAAGGCAGCATCCTAGGTGCCAAGCTGAGTGTGCTCACATGCATCAAGTCCAGGCCCTTCCCTGGGGGAGTCTAGCAGGAGGGGCATCTCAGTGCTGTAATTAGGCAAGCATTGGTGGGGCCAGGGGTTTTGGGAGCCCAGAGGAGGGCCCTCCCAGTCAGAGGCTATGGCTCAGGGAGACTTCCAGAGGAGGCAGTGTCTAAGCATTGCTGCAAGGGATGGTCGTCAGCACCATCCAGGTGTCCCTTCCCCTAATCATTGAGGGTGTGGGATGGGGGTGTGTTTTTTGCTCGGGAGGGGGTTGCAGGCTAGTTTAGGGCTCACAAAGAGGCCAGAGAGGGAGCAGTAGTCTCTCCCATCATTGGTTCCTCCCTCCCCACCCTGCTAGGCCAGACCGTGGAAAATCCCAGCCCAGGGAAGGCCAAGCCTTATACTTGAGATCAGACCCCCAGGCCTGGTGTGGGAGCCCAAGGCGAATTCTCTGAGACTGACTTCATTCCTCCTGGCCACACACCCAGGGGTCTGAGGCTGGGCGCTGGCAGCCTGAGCGTGTGTGTGGGTGTGGACATGTCCTCACAACACCAAGCACATGTGAGCACCACCCACCTCCCTCCATGGGTGGGTGGTTTCCAAGCGCCTGTCCTGAGTCCAGTTTCTTCCTCAGGTACCTGTGCCCTCTTTCTTCCCACCCTGGGCACTGGTACTGCTTCCTGCAGTACCATTCTCACCAATTCTGAAACATGAAACTGAAAAGAAACTAGGGGAAACAGAGGCCCGGAGGGGGTCACATACTTTGCCTGGCTCTCATAGCAAATCCCTGAAGAGAGGCCTGGAGGGTGGCCAGCCACTTCCCAGGCCCAGCTGGGTCCCCTGCACTGTGTCGGCTCCCTTGATGTGACCTCTCCCTCTACCACCAACTAGGCCCTCCTCTCCTGGGATCCTTGCCTCAGCTCCTGCCTCCCTGGAGTTTCAGCTTGTCTGAGCTGGGGGTCTTAGTGCCACGTAAGAAGCCCTGCAGCCCTAGAAGACCAAAGCTCCCCTCCCAAGGCCTTACCCTCCCACCCCCCGCCTGACTCACCGGCTCTGGCAATCCTGTGAAAGGAACATGGAACAGGCTGCCCTGGGCATCCTCCCAGGGCATCTCGGATGGCTGTGCTAGCCTTGCCTGGCATGTGTCCTCTATCCCTGACCTCACATGGCCAATCAGAGGCCAGGAGGGAACTGCAGCTGCCTCCTCCCTGGTCCCTTGCTCCCAGTCTCTCCTTCTCCAGTCTATCCTACATGTGGGGAGATAAACCCCTGCACTCTGACCAGGTTACTCCTCTGCTCAAGAAGATTCTGTAGCTCCTCAGGGCCTTTAGGACAAAATCTAGTGTCTCAGCCTAGCACTTCAGAGCTACAGGCACCCCTTCCTGTCCTTTCTTCCTCCTTTTCTCAAGCCTCCATAGCCCCCATCGGACCATGCTGCTCGTGGGCCTAGATGTTACACCTCCCTAGACACATGCAAGGGTGTTTCTAGGGTACCCCCTTCTCTGTCCAGCCTCCTGCACCCAAGAGGCCAGACCTGTCTGGACCCTCAGTCCCTGAGAGCAGCCCTGGCTGCCTGCTACCACCCCTCCTGCCTGAGCCCCTAGCTCACCTGGGCCTGCTCCACCCCACCTCCACAGGCTGCCTGCCTTCCTCTGCCCTCCAGATGACTCACCTTCCCCTGCAGAGTTTGGAGTAGATGCAGGGAAGGACCAAAGCAGGCTTTACCCAACAAGCTTCCAGAGTTAGAGCCCAGAAGCAGGGATAATAATGCCAACTTGGCCATTTGCGGAAGACTGCTTCCTGGGCTTAGTGACTTCAGTGTGCAGTTTCATTCATCCTCACAACCTCCTAATGAGGTGCAGGTTATGGTACTCCTGGTGTAGATGAGAAAACTGAGGCCTAGGGAGGTGGCACAGAAGGGTATAGCCGAGCTTGAATTCAAACTGATGCATCACAATGAGATGACCCAGGAGGATGCCATATTCAACCTGCGGGCGAGGCAGGGCGTGAGCATGGACCCCTCTGCCAGCTTTGCCTCTGTGGTCCTCACCTCCCCCATCTGCATCCAGAGGAAGAATATGCTTGCATTTGCTGAGTGCATTACACATCATCTCCTTTAATTCCCAGGTCCTAGCCAGGTACTGTTTTTTTGTCCCATCTTACAGATAAGGTGACAAGCTCACTTGCTTGCTTTTAGTAGTGGAACCAGTATTTGAGTCTGTGTGACTCCCTATCTTGAGTTCTTAACAACCATGCATTTTTAAAAAATTGTTGTGTATTACTGCTTCTCTTGTATGCCTCATTTATTCACTCATTCATTTGGTCATTCATTCATTCAACAGATATTTGCCTGCTAGATTCTGGGCACTGGTTGTGACAGGGTGAGATGGGACAGTGAGTGTGAAAGACTTTGGAAGCAGAGTCTCTCCCCACTGTGGTATTAGGGTGTAGCCTGGTCATGGTCATTGCTGATTCCAGAATGTTTGTGTAACAAACACTCATATAGTGCATACTAAGTGCCGGACGCTGTTCTTGGAGCTTTGCAGTTAGAATCACTTAAGCCTTGGCCAGGCGCGGTGGCTCATGCCTGTAATCCCAGCACTTTGGGAGGCCGAGGTGGGCAGATCACGAGGTCAGGAGATCAAGACCATCCTGGTTAACACGGTGAAACCCCGTCTCTACTAAAAGTACAAAAATTAACTGGGCGTGGTGGCGGGCACCTGTAGTCCCAGCTACTCGGGAGGCTAAGGCAGGAGAATGGCGTGAACCCGGGAGGCGGAGCTTGCAGCGAGCTGAGATTGTGCCACTGCACTCCAGCCTGGGTGACAGAGTGAGATTCTGTCTCTAAAAAACAAAACAAAAAAAGGCATCACTTATCCTTGTAACAACCGTGGGATTGTTATCCCCATTTTGCAGATGAGCAAACTGAGGCCCTGAGAGGTTAAGCGACTTGCCCTGGAGGCAGAATCACAGATCAGCCTCCCTCCTTCCTTCCCTGAAGTTGTCTCAGATTGTTCCTTCAAAAGAAAAAGAGTCTTCAGGCTTAGAAAGCTGTGTTGGATCAGACAAGCTGTGGAAACGGAGGGTTCTAGGCCCTCCTCCTGCCTCCCTGTTTCTCCTTTGAGAGTCATTAGTGTCTGAACAAACAAGTAGAGTCCTAAGCAGCCTCATCCCAGGCAGACTTCCTGTCTCCTCTCTTATCAGCCACTTGCAAGGCACCTTCTCTCTCCCCTGGTCTCAAACTGGACCATCCCTGCAAGAAGAGCCAGCTCCTGTTTTCAATACTAACAGTAAGAATATCTGATATTTATTGAACAGACACTATGCTAAGCATTTTATTTTTCTCATTTAATTCCCACAACAGCCTTGTGAGATTAATAGTACTATCATCTCCATTTTATAGATGAGGAAACTGAGGCTTGGAGAAATTAAATAACTTACCCAAGGTCTCAGGGTTAATGAGTGGCCAAGCTTAGACCTAGGCTGACTGTCCACTCCAGTGGGCCCGGCCTCTGTTCTGTCTCTTAGGGAAGGGTGTTTTATGTTCTGTGTCATCTGTCTCTATGTTCACTGTTCCCCTGAGGTGTGAACACCTGAAAAAAACAAAATTTGGGTTTTCGCCTCAAGTTTGCAGGCCCCACAAACTTGCTGTGGATGGTAGCAGAGCTGGGTTGGGAGCCATTAGTGCCTTTATGGGTCCCAGGCTACTGCTAGACTTGGCCTGGGAGTTCTGGCTTTTTGTCCTCTCTCCTTCCTCCTAACCTCAGGGGTCCCCACTGCAGCATCCTCTGGTCTCAGAAGGGGTACCCCTCTCCAGTAGCTCCTGAGTCCATTCTACCTCCTTTCTAAGCTGGAAACACATGGAAGACTTCCCAGGACAGTGGCTGACATGGGCAGGAGAGGAAAGGGACAGGGAGGGAGCTGGGGTCCACCCAGGTGGCCCACACCTGCTTCCAATTGCTGTGCCCAGCATTCCTGCAGAAGAGCAGTCAGGGTTGGGATGCTGGAGAGAGAGGTTTGGACTTGCCCCCTCCCCTGGCCCTGACCTAGCCGCCTCATTTCCACAGGCAGCTGGACCAAGGGCCTTCTTTTTGTCTGGACTCATGATCACAGGACAAGGGTTGGGTCTGGGTCCTTCTCCCTCTTGCTGATGAGCACCCAGAAACTGGGCATTGCAGTACCACCTGGAAATGGGGAGAGGGGTCTCAGAATGCCAAAGCAGGAAGAGACACAGGATGGGAAAGCGAGGCCCCAGAGGCCTTTGCCATCCAAACCTCAGGAGACAACCCAACCTTCCCCCTGCTTGTGGGCCAGTTGGAACCACAGGTTTTCCAAACCCGAAGCAAATCCTTTTGCAAAAGAAGGGACTTTGGGAATCGATTCCAGACTCTGCTTGACAATGAAGTCTGTGCTCACACAGGCAATGCCACCAGACCCTTTATGGAGTGTGGGCATTGGCTCATGCACTTGCCAAGGGCATACAGGTGCTAGGCCCTGAGCTGGGCATGGAGAATTTCAGGGGCACCTCAGACCCCTCCCTGCCCTCACTGACGTCTCAGCCTGCCAGTAAGAAAACAGACACCTGGGGTGCAGAGTGGCCCAAGCCCACGTCTGTCTTTGCCAGCTCCCATCATCTGCTGTGCACCTGGGAGACATGCGCCAGAAGCTGAGTACAGGCAAAAGACAATACCACTCACCCCTGCCCTCATGGGCTCTTGCCTGGCTGCGGAAGGCAGGTATCATCTCGTGAGGAAATAGTCATGTAACAAATATTTATTGAGCGCCTTACTGTATGCTGGGCACTGTTCTAGAGCTGGGTATTTGTGAAAAGAAAGAGACAAAATTCTTGCCCTTGTGGATCTTCTATTTTCATGTATAAACATAATGAATACGTAAAAAAAAAAAATAGAAGGTAATAAGTGCTGTGGAAAAATAGAGATAGGTAAGAAAGATCAGGAGTATAGGAGAGGGGCAGGTTGCAAAGGTGGTCGGGCCTCATGAAGGTGACATTTGAGCAAAGACTTGAGGCATATGAGTGAACCATGCAGCTGTCTGCAGGAAGAGCATTCCAGATAGGAAGACAGTCAGTGCAAGGCCCTGAGGCAGGAGTTCTCTGGGGTTTTCAGGTATGCTCCAGTGTGGTGAGAACAGAGTGGAGTGGAAATGGAGGTATAACAGGGGACAGGTCAGAGAGGTAATGGGGTCCAGGCCATGGGGAGCTTGTTGGCCATTGTGACGGGTTTGCCTTTTATTTTCTGTGCATCCTTTTCCTCAGAGTTTGAGCTGAGCAAAAACATGGGTTTCTGCTAAACAGGGCCCCTGACTGCTGCGCCAGGAGTGGACAGTAGAGAGTCAGCCGGGGAAACTGAGAGGCGGCTGTTGCAGAGACCAGGAAGAGTGATAGCAATGGAAGAAGCCAGCTTTAGGGTTTGTTCTTGAGATAGAGCTGAGGGGATTTCCTACTGGGTTGGATATGGGGTATGAAAGGAAGAGAGGTGTCAGGGATCACACAGTGGTTTATGGCTGGTGTGGCTGGAAGGATGCAATTGCCTTGAGCTGAGATGGGAAGGCCATGGGCAGAGTAAGTTTTGTAAGAAATATAAAAATTTCAAGTCACTCTACAGGGCCTGAGAGGGCAGGGAGGGAACCCCTGGAGTAACCGAAGCATCAGAGGAAGCTTCTAGAGGTGGGATAGGGGGCACCAGGCAGGGCTTGCAAGGGCGAGGAGGACTGCAAGGACAGGGGTTGGGTTCACGCTGGGAAGAAATGTGCATTAGGTGTGCAGAGAGGCAGCAGAGGCTTGGCCTCTGGGCAGGGAGCTGACCTCCCCAGTGGGTAGTGTCGTCTGCCTCCCCCTCAGCCCAGCCTGCCTCCTGGGCAGCTGGTGCAATCAAGCACACACTTACAAATCCCTTCCGTGAGTCAGGCCCTTCTGCTGCTAGCTGTCTCTCCCCATCAGTGGGGTGGACAGACGAGTGCTGTAAAACGGTGCAGGGTAGTGGTAGAGGGGTGGTCAGGTCTGACAAGGTGGGCTTTGGAGCTAAAGACTGTGTACCCCCGCATAGGTAGAGCTGGTGTGTGTGTGTGTGTGTGTGTGTGTGTGTGCGCGCGCGCGTGCACGCACACACATGCATAGCTGGGAATTCCAGGACAAGGGCACCATGGGATCAGGGGGTAGAAAGGTTGGGGTATGCTGCTAGAGACCTGCCTACTGATCCTGAGGGTTAAGAGTTCTGGAAGGCTAGGTAAGGCCAAACCACAGACGGCTTTAGCTGCCACTCTAAGACTTCTGGGCTTGATTCTGTGGGCAATGGGGAGCCATTGAAGACTCCGGGCCTGGCTTGATGGCTGTCCTAGCTCTCAGGCTTGAGCTGGGATTACACCTTCGTTATGGGGCAAAGTGGAATCTGCAACCACCTTGCCTGCCTCCTCACCAAGTAGGTGTGGCACCACCAGGCCAGTGCTGACAAGTTAGTTAATTTCCTGATTATGAGATAATCATTTCCTAGAGAATCGGGCAGCCAGCTCCAGCCCTGGAGGCCTCTCTGGCTCATCTTTATTCAAGGCCCTGCTCTGCAGAGCTTTCTGCTTCTCCCCCACCTAGGGGCTCCTCTGGAGTCTGGCTGTGCTAGCCAAAACATCCCTCTCAGCACATATTTCACAAGCAACTGACCAGTTCCTGCTGGACTTTGTTTATCCTCCAGCCCTGGGCTCAACAGATTAGGGCTCTTTTACGTTCCACTTTCCATCATCTGCCTCTCATGAGCAGGAGGCTTGGAGAGGAAAGATTTCAGAAACAAGGTTTACTGAACCACAAAAAAGAGGAAGCCAAGAGGGAAACAGGTGAGGTGTGGACGAGCAATGGGAAGGCAGCCACAGGGCCCTCAGCGCTGGGCAGCCTCCAGGAACCGTTAGGCAGGAGGGAACAGATTTCTAATGAAGCAGGAAGGATTTAGGTCAGACGGTGGGAGAATTTCCTGACTGCTAAAGTATCGTCTGTAGGGGTTGTGAGAGGTCTCGGGCTCTTGCCCAAGGCTGGGGAATGAACTGAGGAGCTCCTAAAAAGTATTTTACTCTCCAAGTATTTATCGATCCATCCAACCTGTGTTCAAGGGCCAGCTAGTTGTCTCCCTTGTCATCCAGATGGAGAAAGTGAGCCTCAGAAAGGGGACTGGGGAGACCGGACAAGACAGTGAACTCGCCCTGGAGCCTCACCCCCGAGAAGGCCCCAGCTGCATCCCACCAGGGAAGGGGCAGATGGTCTTTGTCCCCAGTTCCCGAGGGCTGGCACAGGAGACATCAGCAGCTCCAGACCCAGCGTTGAGCAGGAGGACAGGGTGGGCTTGTCCCAAGCATACGGGCCCCAAGAATCAGTGTGACAGGTTCCTCCTACTGTGCCCCTGCACACTCCCACAGAGGAAGCTCCAGGGGCACAGCCAGGATATAGAACTTTGGTTCTGTTTTCTCGGCTCCATGTCTTCACTGCCCTGGAGGGTTGAAGGGGCTGCTATAGCTAAAAGGCTTAACCCACACCAGTGGCTGGCTGTCTCCCTGTGGAATGAATGGCCCTGGGACCCTATTTCCTTGTACCCAGCCCATCCCCAGCCGAGCAGCCTGGCTTTGGCCATCTCAAGGGTGTTTGCCACCCCGTGACTCAGCATCCCTGCCATCCTGGCCCAGGCTCTGTGCAGCCTGCATCTGAGGAAGAACGCCCACAGAGGCCAGCACAGGGCCTTAGGCCCTGAGTCAGGTGGAGGACAATTAGAAGTGGAAGAATGGAGACCATGAATTCTGAAGTGGGGCTGGGTCAACCCAAGGCCACACAGAAGTCCTATGACACAGTCGGGTAAGACCCCAGGCTCCTGTCTCCCTCCTGGGAGGAAGAAATGGATGGCAGCCAGGGTTTCCTTGGGCAGTCTGAGCAAGCCCATCCACCCAGTCTTTGGATGGTGAGACCCACCCCAGCCTACCCCCTACCAGTGGTGCTGGGGGCTTGGGAGAAGACTGAGCAGGGCTGTAGGTGACCCAGGGAGCAAATGTGTATCTTCAGGCCCAGGAGGGGAATGTACAGCCATTCACTGTAGCATGTTTGTGGAGCGGGGAGTCAGAGAGGCAACCTGGGAGTCTAAAACAGGAGGCTGGCCGGGCGCGGTCACTCACACCTGTAATCCCAGCACTTTGGGAGGCCAAGGCCGGTGGAACACTTGAGGTCAGGAGTTCGAGACCAGCCTGTCCAACATGGGGAAACCTCATCTCTACTAAAAATACAAAATTTAGCCAGGCGTGGTGGCACACACCTGTAATGCCAGCTACTCGGGAGGCTGAGGCAGGAGAATTGCTTAAAAATACAAAAATTAGCCAGGCATGGTGGCATGCGCACGGTCCTAGCTACTTGGGAAGCTGAGACGGAAGGATTGCTTGAACCCAGGAAGCGGATGTTGCAGTGAGCCGAGATCGTGCCACTGCACTCCAGCCTGGGCTCATGGTTTCCCCTGTATTTGGAGTAAGCAAAAAGACCTCATTTGGCTGGGTGCAGTGGTTCACACCTGCAATCCCAGGACTTTGGGAGGCTGAGGCAGGAGGATCACTTGAGCCCAGGAGATCGAGGCTGCAGTTAGCTGAGTTCATGCCACTGCATTCCAGCCTGGACAACAGAGCAAGACCCTATCTCAAAGAAAAAAAGAAAAGGTGGAGGTGGCGTGGGGAGCTGGATGTGTACCTTCACCAAGTCCAGGATCTTCCTTTAAAATGCATACTTTTTGAGGTGAGGGCTGATCACACAGTCTGATAGTAACTGGACTTCACCCAACATTGTCCACTCTGCTTGGAGGGCCTATTGTACCTTACAAGCCAGAAATTGCAGACCAGCCTCCCCACTCCTACACTGAGCATGTCCACCAGCCCCCAACTCAATCAACCCTTCTTTATCCCCTTCCAACATCACATAATCCCCCAGCCCCAAGCCCTGCAGAGAGGCCAAGAGCCCAAACCTACAGGCCTGACTGCTGACGAAATGTCCCCTGGGAGAGCTGTCCAGAGAAGGAGGCATTGTTCCTTCCTGGAAAAACATACCAGCCATGGGAGGGGGTCTGCTATTCTCTGGGACCTCGGCAAGGATCCTGAGCGTGAGGCGGGGGGGTCTGGCCTGAACTCCTGAGGCTACTCCTTTCCAGCAGCTTCCCCAAGCTGCTGCCTCTTATGTCACCCCCACGGCCATGAGGGTGTGACAGAGTAGAGCACAGAGAGGAGGCCGTTGGGGGAGTCACAGGAGGCCCCGGTGATGCTTAGAGATGTAGAACAAAGACAATTACAAAATAATGGTAAGAGTGATTCCACTTAAGTTCTAGAAAAGGCATAACTAATCTACAGTGATTAGAAGCAGTGCAGTGGCTGCCTGGGGTGGTGGAGGCGGGGAGGGGACTTACAGGGAAGGTACCAGAGGGTGATAGAAACAATCTACAGCTTGATTGTGGTGGAAGCTACACGGCTTTCTACATTTGTTAGAACTTACCAAACTGTACACCTAAAATCTGTGCATTTCACTGTGTATAAATTATAGCTCAAAAAAGTTTATTTTTATAAAAAGAGTGACAGGTGGAGTCCTGGGAGGGCAAGGAGACCTAGGATCCCCTCCTGGGGTACCCCGGCTCCCTGTGCGACCTTGCGCAGATTTATGGGCCTGAGCCTCAGTTAACTCCAGTGCTTCCAAAGACATTGTGTGCCTTGGTGTCTTGGAGGCAGGACATGGAACACACTTCGGATTGCCTGGAACAGTCATTAAAGAGGCTCTCCTGACAGAGCCTGAGGGGCTTTGGGCCAGTCAGTCACCCCTAAAACAAAAGTTGCTCCACTGAGGTTGAGTAGGACTCAGGCCCTGCCCATAGAACCCCGTCTGGAAGGGAGGAGTCACACACAGGTTAATATGGTGAAATCTAAGTGTAGATCAATACAAATGGGGTAGTGAGAGAGGAGAAGTGTGTGCAGCCTGAGATATCATTGCGATCAGGGGAGACTTCCCACAGGAAGAGGCCCCTGCCTGAGCGTGAGATTCCTCAACAATAAGAGGAAGAAGATGATAATCTGTGGGAGGGTCAAGGCTCAGATTGTGACCAGCAGCCCCAAGCTGTTTGTCCTTAGCCTCTCTTCCAAATCTCCACGTGCAGTACTCTACAGATGCCCTCCTCCATACCTCTGACACTTATAACCCTACCCCACTCAGTTTTAATCAAAAGGCTTGATGATATCACAGCAATTCCTTTTTTAAGTTTTTTTTTTTTTTCTTTAGCTGAAGAGCTTTCGCCCATGATCAGGGGACAAACAGAAATGAGCCTGAGATTCAGAATTGCTGATAGGCATCAGACCTTGGTCTGTGACCAGGATCAGGGCCCAGACTGTGATTCTGAACAGGGCTTGGTGTGTGATCGAAGCTCAGGGTGTGCCCAGGGCCAGGGCTCAGTATGTGACCAAGGTCAGGGCTTAATGTGACCAGGATCAGAGGTCAGTCTGTGACCAAGGTCAGGGCGCAGACTGTGATCAGGCACAGGGCTCAGTGTGTGTACATAGTCAGGGCTGGGAGAGGCCAGGAACAGCATTGGCCCTCACTG
Source organism: Piliocolobus tephrosceles (assembly GCF_002776525.5). Taxonomy (NCBI): domain Eukaryota; kingdom Metazoa; phylum Chordata; class Mammalia; order Primates; family Cercopithecidae; genus Piliocolobus; species Piliocolobus tephrosceles. The sequence goes on from NC_045439.1 coordinate 83,965,698, forward strand.
GCCCCACCTGGCCTCTTCCTCCCCACTCCTCCAACTTCCCGGGGTTGCGTAGCCAGCTCATGAAATAGCCTAGAGAGGAAGGGTCAGGCCAGAAAAGCTTTGTGGAGCCATCTGTGCAGTATTTCTTGAAACTGGGCCTGGGGTGGGGGCAGCAAGCTGTCTGATGTCAAATGCTTGGTCTCCTGAGTCTTAAAGGCCCAGCTACCCCACCCTATACACAGCTGAGGGAAAGGCACTGGGTGATGGGGACGGGGCCCATCCCCAGTCCTCACCCCTCCCCCAGAGGCTTCCAGGGTCCAGAGAGTGAGAACCAGCTCCCAGCTGGCTTGAGGGCCAATGGGTCCCTTGGGAAATGACTGCAAACATTCCTAGGGGCTCAAGTAACAGGGCCTAGGCTGGCCAAGAAGTCCCCCACCAGCCGGGAGCCACCTCATCCTCACCCACCCTTGCACTCCAAGCTTCCTCTTCATTCCAAGTAGGTGAGATCACCCTGGCTGCCTGGACCAGGCTCCCCCATGAGGCCCAGGTCCCAGGGAGAGCAAAGCTAGGGTCTGGGAACTCAGGGTGGTGTGGGGAGGGGAACATGCAGGCAGACACTTCTGCCAATGGCTTAGAAGCCAGCCTTCCCCTCCTTGGCCTCATCTTCCAGACCTAAAAGCTGATGAGAGGGTCTTGGCAGCAGGAAAGGGGTGGGAAACCCCTCCATGGGACTTAAGTCCTCCCACCTTGCCTGCTGTCACCCTTCCGGAATCCCTCAAGAGCAGAGTACTTCAAAGAAACTAAGAGGAGCTTATAGCCTCATCTTATCACTTACCTGACAAAATCCCTGAGGCCAGAGAGGAGAGGGAATTAGAGGCCCCAGGACCACTCCCCTTTAAGTCAGTGGCTGGGCCGGGATAGAGCCCAGGGCCCTGGAGTCCCCCCTGCCCACACCCACCCCTGCCCGCACCCACCCCAGCCCACACCCTGTCACTCCAACATTAAGATATTCCTTCTTCATTCCGATGCGGGATGGAGTCTGGACACCTAAGTGTAGTTTCTGCTTATTCTTAGTAACTCCTGCTCAGACTAATGCATGCCCAGGGAGGAAGGTGGAGGGGCAGGAACAGGATGCACAGGCCCCGGGCTCTGGCACATCCTGGGGAACAAGGGACCACAAGGACGGGGGCAGCCTCCAGACTTCCCCTGGGTGCTTGACCCCAGGCCTTGCAGGGTAGGGAGCCAGGGTCTCCCTCAGATTGCTGGCCAGAGGTTGCAGACAGAGGAGGGTGTGGTCAAGTCTAGGGCGCTGATGGCAGGAAGTGGTGGCAGGTGATTGGGGGTGGGGGTACGGGGAGGAGTGGCTGTGCCAAGCAGAAAGGAATCCTGAGAAGGTCGGGCTGGGCGCCCAGGCTGAGAATCCTGCCCTGTCAGCAGCCTGCTCTGGGGAAATGTTTTCCTTCTAGCCCATCCCTTCCTGCCCACCCCAACTCCTGCCAGCCTGCATCCACCTGGCTCTGCCCATGAACCTTCAGGGACACACTCCAGGCCAGAAGCCCAGGACTCTCTTGGTGGTTCACAAAGAATGCTGACTGCAGGGATGAGAGGAATGGAGGGTGTCTGGGGGCTGCTGTCCAGAGGCCTGGGGAGTAAGGACTCGAGGGAGTGCCTCTGTCAGGAAATTACATGGTTCACTCATTCCTGCCTCCAGGTCTTTGTTCATGCTGTTCCCCCTGCCGAGGACACCCTTTCCTGCTCTCTGGTTCTCTAAATCCTGCCCCATCTCCCAGATCTTGTCCATGTCCAAGCTTTTCCAGGAAGTCTTAGCAGCTCCCACACCACAGAGCTCGAGATGCAAGCTCTTGCTGCCTGACTTCCCTGACCCAACACGTGAGCCCAGGACCCAACGCCCAGGGAGAATGGCAAAGGGTTTTGGGGTATGAGAGGATGTTTGGGGTATGAGGAGGTGTCTGGGCATTAACAGTGGCCAACCTGACGCTCTCAATGTCATGCTCTTCCTCCCTCCCTCCTCTCTCCCACTGCCCACTCCAGGTCTCCCTGACTTGGTCGCAGACCCCAACTATGTGCAAGCATCCACTTATGTGCAGAGAGCCCACCTGTACTCCCTGCGCTGTGCTGCGGAGGAGAAGTGTCTGGCCAGGTAAGCAGCTGAGGCAGAAGTGTAGAGTGTTGGGATAGTCCCTGGGAGTCACCCAGAACCCAGCCTCGCTGTGGCTGCCAGCTAGGCTGTCTGCAAGCTGATGACCCTGGCCAAATGCCCCGGCCTCCCAGGACCCTGACCTTTTCATCAGTGAGCCTTGCCTGCCCTGAGGGAGTCAGGAGGGGAGGGGAGCAAGTGGGGACCCAGCATTTCTGTATACTGTACCTTACTATACAAGGAACTTCACTTTTACTGTGGCACCTCATCTTCATACGAGCCCTGAAGGCATGGGTTGCCCCCTCAGGAAACTGAGAAGCAATGAAAGGAACTCAAACCTTTTGGATCTGAGCTGCTTAATGAGAAGGTTCCTCTTGGGAACCCAGGCTTCCAGTGCTCATACAGGGACCTATGGAAGTCCTACTGGGCGGATGTACCTGCAGGATAGAGCCCAGGACTATGGAGCCATGTCCACAGAGGACAGCTGTGGCTTTGGCTGGCCCAGGCTGCCTCTGCCTGGTCACAGCAGGGGCAGTGAGCCCGGGGGACAAAGAAGCTTCAATTATATGTTGCACTGGAAAGAGGGGAAGGAGACCAGTTTCCACGAACCCAGAAGGTGAGCACAGCTGGCTCGCCATTATTCATGGGTGATCCTGCCTCTCACAGTGTTTGCTTCTAATTTATTAGCAGTTCCTATTCTGCTGGAATATAGGTTCTTTGGGGATACCTCCCTGGGCTAAAATAATTAGTTAAGATTATGTTATCTGCTTCTTTTGTTAATATCCCTCTATGTTGAAAGCACCTATTTTTCTTAATTACCTGCTTTTTGGACATTTGAACTCTCTGTTTAGTTTGACTTTCTACTATCTAGGAAACTCTTCAGAATCTCCACATTTTCTCATTTCTAGAACTTCAGTTCACTGCCACTATAAGTAGCTGATCATAAACCCTTATCTCTCTGTAACAAGATAAAGAGCTTGCACCAGAATGTAACTCAACTCACTCTTTCATTGAGAAAGTCTTGCTTTAAAAAGAGAAAAAGTGTCCGCTGAACTAAGCACAGTGATTAGGAATGTTGTCGATATACATTCTGGTGCAAGTTCCCGATCCCATCCCAGACTGGCATCAGTGTGGAAACTGCCCCTGGTTCAGGGACCACAGGCTGAGTACCACTCAGCCAGTCTGTCTGGGCAGTTCTTGTCTTGTTTCAGTTGTCCTGGGGAAGAGAGCGTAATGGTCCTGCTGGAATTCCTCCAGCAATGAGGAACTTACAGCCTCTATGACAGCCCTTGCAGTCTTAAGAGAATAAGTCAAAGCCAAACTGTTAATATCACGGCCTCTTCATGAAGGATCCTGAGTGCCCGGACCTGCGCTCCCAGCTGGGGAGAGGAGGCAGCCTGTCCTCTGTCCTGGAGGGTCTCCTGGTACAGCTGGAGAGAACAGCCCTCACCTGTACCCCAGTGACAGAACCAAGACACAAGTGGACTGGTTCACAGGCCAGGGCTGCTGGAGGTCAGAGGAGGGAGGGGTCAGCAAGGGCTGAGGCCTCAGAGGAGGTGGGCGCAAGAGTTCAGACCTGGAGAACCCTGCAGAACTGGAGCCCTGGGGCAGGAGGGCCCTCTGAGATCATTTGAAGTATGGGCCACGGGCTGGTGCCAGTTCACATGCTGCAGGCAGAACCCAGAGAAGGAAAAGGACCAGTTCCAAGTCTCACCGCTAGTTTGTGGCCAAGCTGGGCCTAGAACATAGACCCTTATGGTTTCCCACGGTGTGCTGGGCCGAACAGAAGGGCAGGATTTAACTGAACAGAGGGAAGGAGGATGTTTTGTTTCAACCCAGACATAGACAGATTCCAAGCCTCCCCCAGACAAGGCTGAGGGCCTTTCATCCTGGCAGACAGTCTGAGCCGCCTGTCGTCCAGACATTCTCTCAAAGAGAGCGCTAATCCCCACGACTGGCCACCACTCCCCTCTGGCCTTAGGACTGGACCTTAATGAGTGCCAGGGAAGAGCCCCTGAGGCCAACAGGGTTAGCTGTCAGCCATCAGCTGAAGAGGGGAGGGGCCTTCAGCCACCCCTTCCTGTTCCTACCACACACGTGTGTGCGCCTGTGTGTATGTGTGCATATGTGTGTGTCTCGCCTCACAGCAGCCTCTCGATCCTCTTTCCACCCTTTTCCTTTTGTCACAAGGCCTGCCTCAGTTGGAAATCTGGAGTCAGCAGGTGAATTGTGAGCAGGCAATTCATACCAGACCCACGCTCCCTGAGTGGAAAAGGACAGGTTGCCAGCCTGAAGCCATGCAATCAGGGAGAGGTGGCCTGGTCATACCCAACCCAGTGCAAGATGTAGGTGGTATTGGGCTGTGCTGCAGTCAGTGCTGTTAGAGCTCACAGGCAATCGGATCCTCTAAGTAGAGCAATCCAGGCAGACTTCCTGGAGGAGGCGACTTTTGAGTTGCCCCTAGGAGGCTGGGTGAGTTTTGGAATTCTGAGTCAAGCAAACAGCATGGGGAAAAAAAGTATGGGTCAGGGAAAAAGTTCAGCCTGTTTGGAAAATAGGCTTTGAAGCAGGAACCCGGGGTGTGTAGGGGAGTGGAAGGGCAGATGGGACTAGAAAAGTGAAGAGGCTTTGACCAGAGGACCTCAAGTCTGTTTTTCAGGCCCACACCTAAGACATGGCATACTTTTGTCAACAATTAGGGCTGTCTGGAGGAGAGAAGACTTATCAGAATCTCCTGGATAGGACTTTTTTTTTTTCTTTTTTTTTAGAAAGGGGGTCTCACTCTGTTGCCCAGACTAGAGTGCAGCAGCGCAATTATAGCTCATTACAGCCTCAAACTCCTGGGCTCAAGGTATCAGTCTCCAAGTAGCTGGGACTACAGGCATAAGCCACCTTACCTGGCTAATTTTTTAATTTTTTAAAAATTTATTTAATTAAATTAATTTTTTAAATTTTAATTTCTCACTGTGTTGCCCAGGCTGGTCTCAAACTATTGGCCTCAAGTGATCCTCCTGCCTCAACCTCCCAAAGCTCTGTAATTACAGGCATGAGCCAAAGTGCCTGGCTCCCGCAACAGGGCTTTTTTTCAATGGCCCTTCAGAGATTTCTATGTGCTCCTGCACCCAGGGGCTGACCACAGCTGAGTCACCTGCAGGTATCAGGGACACTGCCGTGCCTGGTACTGCTTTAGAAAGATGCTGTTGGCAGCTGCCGGCCACATGGTGGAGGCCAGAAAGGAGGGGACAGCCAGGATTTCACGGGGTCAGAAGACAGAGGAAGAGGCCTGGGCCTCTGCCACAGTTCGGGGAGTCAGAGGAGAAGATCTTCAGGGACAAGCAGTGGGGCTGCAGAACCAGTGGCCAAGGACTGGGGGTGGGGCAGAGGGGGCCCTGCTGGGTTCTGGTGTCACTGTGCCTCAACCCCCCCCTTATCTCCCCTGTTGTCCCTGCAGCACAGCCTATGCCCCTGAGGCCACTGACTACGATGTGCGGGTGCTGCTGCGCTTCCCCCAGCGTGTGAAGAACCAGGGCACAGCGGACTTCCTCCCCAACCGGCCACGGCACACCTGGGAGTGGCACAGCTGCCACCAGTGAGTGGGGAGGGGCTGGGCCCATCCTCTTCCACTTCTCCTCTGGACCAGGGACCTTGGTGCCTGAGCTCCCCTCCCGCCACGAGCACTCTGAGAGACACAGATACTGGATTAGAGGGCCCAGGGAGGTGTTATCTGCCAACTCTTGCTACTGGGGCAAGTGTTTCTCAGAGAAGTCTTAGCCAAAGGTAGGCTGGCAGATGGAAGGATTGGTCTCAATAAGGGATGGAAATGTCTAGAATACGGGGCATTGCCCAGTGAGGTCATTACAGGTGGGAGCCCAAAAGGAAGTGAGGGGTCCAGAGCATGTGCTGTCCTGGAGCGACCCAGCTAGGTGGGGAGCACAGAGGGGCCACCCCGCAGGACTCAGGGGACAGGAGAGCCTAGATTGGCCAGGAGGCTGTGCCACAGCGGGGTCACCTGAGCCCATCTCAGGATGAGAGGCCCAGGGAAGACTAGGCCCTCTTCTCTCTCTTCCTCTCTCCTCTCCTCCGCCCCTAGACATTACCACAGCATGGACGAGTTCAGCCACTACGATCTACTGGATGCAGCCACAGGCAAGAAGGTGGCTGAGGGCCACAAGGCCAGTTTCTGCCTGGAGGACAGCACCTGTGACTTCGGCAACCTCAAGCGCTATGCATGCACCTCTCATACCCAGGTTGGGCTGGAGAGATGGGGTTCAGGGCACAGGCGGATGAGGAGTGGGGAGACAAAGAGCAAGGCCTGCTGAGGCCGGCTGAGGCCTGGCTAGTGCCAAGGCTTCTGGCCACTCAGCTCTGCTCACAGTGAAGGTCTTCTCACCAGTCCTCAGGCTGCCACAGTGCCCTGCAGGGACTGTTCTCTCCCTGCCCAAGCCCCTTCCCATGTTATTCCCAGGTGATCTGCTCATGGAGAGAAGGAAACATTGCAACAGTCTGGAGAGCAACACGTCCCATTAGCCTGTTCACCCACCCATACCCCTCTTTCCATCAGCCAGCCTAAACATCCACAAACTGTCTGTCTGTCCCGTCTCTCTTTATCCATTCTGTCAGCCGTCTTGCCCACACAGACCGGCACATCCATCTCATCCCTCCCACCTGGCTATTAGAGATCTCTGTCTTTCCTCTGGTCCGTCTAGCCAGTGACTTTAGGAAGGGGTGGACCCACCCTGAGCAGTTGCCCTGGGCCAGGGTCAGGGGAGAAACCCAGGGGAAGATGGGCCTGAAACTCCTGAAAGCGGGCATGGGGTGGCTCTGGGGAACCAGCAGCATCAGCCGCTCCTCTTGTCCCTTTCCCAGGGCCTGAGCCCAGGCTGCTATGACACCTACAACGCAGATATCGACTGCCAGTGGATTGACATAACCGACGTGCAGCCTGGGAACTACATCCTCAAGGTGGGCCTCTGGGTCTGGGGCTTTCTCTCCAACTGGATGTTCATCATTCCTGAAAGAAGCTTCAGCCTCTGGGCCTCTTCCGTTCTCCCCAGCTGCTGAGCAGAGGCAGCATCTGAGGCATCCCTCAAGGTTTAGGCTTCCCAGCCGAAGATTTAGGTCTCAGGCTGGCATAGCCTCTCTCTCCATAAAGAACCCAAGGAACCTTTGCCCCAGCTGTGGTAATGCTAGAGGCAGTGGTGATACTGTCTCCCTAAGTGACAGAGGACTAGAGAGAGCAAGGGAGACTTGGAGAACCATGTGGTCTATCTTCCTGTCTTCGGACAGGGCAGACTTTGTATCATTTGGGAGACAGATGAGAGGCCCTTGGCTCCTTACAGGGACCCCTGCAAAGCCAAGGGCTCCTGTGACCAAGACCCTCTTAGCCTGAACCCCTCCTGCTCTAATGGACACTCACCCCATCGCCTCTTCCCTTGGTTGGGAGAAAAGTAGAAAAGCATATTAACAACACACAGCCAGACTTGGTACGTACGTGTAGGCCAGGTTGTCATGGGCCCACCTGGGGAAGCCATGTCTCAGCCTCCTCCACACAGGTATAAAATGAATAGGGATCATTCCACCAGTTCATCTGGACCCACTCAGAAGCAGAAAAGCAGCTCAGTAAAGGGAGAGCAGTGAAGCCAGGTTTGCAGGCGGAGGCCTTCCCTGCAGAAAGTCAGCTGGTGGAGAGATGCGTCCAGCAGTGGTTCCCTGCGGTTCCCTCCTGAGTGCCCCTCAGCAGGCTCCAAGCTTGCTCCTCCAGGGCCTGGGGTTGTCCAGTCTATTTTTTCTTTTCCTCATTCATCCACTCAAACACGTAGGAAGTCCCCTCTGAGTTCTAGGCACTGGACACACAAACCACATAAGCAATACAGTTCACAGTCCCTGCCCTTTGGGAGGGTACCAGGATTTGAAAGTCACATCCCTACATCTGTTCTTAGATGTTCTGCGAATAAAGCTGGCTCTACCCTAGTTAATCCAACATTTAAAAGTGTTGTATCCCAACAGCTCCTTTTCAGACAAAAAGCATAGACAGGAATGCATAGGGAACAACTTTGAGATGCAACATTCACTACACAGGTCGCTACGTTTCTACAACAAACTGCAAAATTGTCCAGTAAGTGCTTGCTCCCCATCCTTCCTGGCCCTGTCCCTTTCCTGCCTGGGGAGCAGGCAAGGCCACCTGAAATAGCTAAGATACCTGCACTTTAGGTCACCTTGATGGCCGAACACAGCTGCAGCAGAGCCCAGCTTGGCATTGGGGAGGCCAGGTGTCGAGTCCCTGCTCAGCTTCTTGTTACTGCATTCCCAGGGGCAGGATCCAACCTCTCTGACCCCAAATGCCCCATGCAGGGCCCACCTGGCACAGGCTCTCGCTCTAGGGAAATATCCAATCTCCTGATAAGGGGGATCAGATGACGTTTGCTTGGATTACCAGCTGCCTCTTTTTTCCCCTCTGTGTCTCTCTAGCAGTGTGTCTCTGTCTCCACGTCTCTTGGCCTCACATGGTCTTTCTCTGTCTCCTGTCTATGTCTCCTCTCTGTCTGTCTGTCTGTCTGCCTCCTTACCACCTTCTCTGGTGAGCGGTTGAGGTGCAGCCCCCCTGACTAGACTCCCTTTCTCCCTGTTTCTCTTCTTCCTCAGGTGCACGTGAACCCAAAGTATATTGTTTTAGAGTCTGACTTCACCAACAACGTGGTGAGATGCAACATTCACTACACAGGTCGCTACGTTTCTACAACAAACTGCAAAATTGTCCAGTAAGTGCTTGCTCCCCATCCTTCCTGGCCCTGTCCCTTTCCTGCCTGGGGAGCAGGCAAGGCCACCTGAAGTACCTAAGATACCTGCACTTTAGGTCACCTTGATGGCCGAACACAGCTGCAGCAGAGCCCAGCAAAAAGAGCCTTGTCTGTGCCAACCCCAAGCTGAGTGTTTACGGTGGGGCTCAGGCTGTAGGGTGTTGATCTGGGGCTGCATCCTGTGGCTCCCTGAGATGTCCCAAGTGAAAACCAGCAGAAGGCAGAGTCATTTGGTGCAAGGCCATGAGCTCTGCAGTCCCAGTTCCACAGCTTCCTCGCTCTGTGACATTGGGTAACTACTGCGCTTCCCTGAGCTACTTTCATCAAGTATAAAATAGGTATTTCCACATAGGCTGGGGCTGAGGATCTATAGGCCTGATGTCTGCATGTTCAACAGCCCAGCACACAGTGGCACACAGTGAACAGCAGCTGTGATCATTAGTGTCCTTATCAAGTGGACTGGATTAAACAGTCACAGATTAGAAGTGATTCTGGTTAAAAGGAGCCATCTTCAGTCCCTAGGCCCCCGTTGTAGAAGAAGTCCCTAAAACCTGGGCTCGGGATTTGAGCACATGGCTGCTGGGTAGGGTCCTCAGTCTTTCTCCTGATCCCCTCGTGAAGTACTTTGCAGAGGGACCCCCTTCCTTACAAGCTCACAAGGAAACCCTATCACACTCCAGATCAAAGGAACCCTTTTCCATTTAAAAAAAAAAAAAGTCCTAGAGCTTTCGGCTTTACTTCATCAACTGGGAGAGAGGTGGTAGAGATCTCAAGGCCCAGAGAGGTACCTTGCCCTAAAAGTGTATGCTTATTAATGGATGGCAGGTATGAGAGATTAAGCCTATGACTGTGGTCAGGGTGTGGTGTATGGCCAGGGTTAGGGCTCAGTGTGTGGCCAGGGTCAGGGCTCAGTCTGTGACGAGGACCAGGCTCATTTAGAGACAGCCCTCTCACATTTGGCTGCTACCACCAACCTAACTGTTCACAGCATGCTGCCACCACGTCATGAATATTAAAAATGGGAACCGCAGCCTCTAGTTCAGTGCAGAGATGAGGTTCCTCAGGAGTAGAATGAGATCAGAATTCCCCAGGGCACACAGCGTATTTGAAAGGACGAACTCCGATCCCATCACTGGCAGTCTGGCTCTTTAGCAGCCCTGGGTTCCCAGCACATTCCCGCTCCTCAGGGCCTGTCTTAGCTATTCAAGACCCAGGGGTCACCTAAGTGGTAGAAGCCGTTCTAGGGAAGGAGGAGGAAGGAAGAATGGGGTATCCAGGAAACAAAGGAGGCTGCTGGGGGCTTCGGGAGGCAGGGAGTCCCGCCTGCTGCTGGGAAAGGGGGATGGGAACAGAAACAGCGTCCCACATCCCAGGCGCCTGGAGCAGCCAGGGGGGCTCTCCGCAGGGCAGATGGAGAAGCAGCCTGCGCTGCCCTGCCAGCTCCCGGGGGCCTGTGGGCAGCAGGGGGTGCCAAAGCCCTTCCTTCCAAGAGCTCTTTACATAAGTGCTTGGAAAGGCCGGGGTCTTATTAGAGTGTCTCAGTCTCTGTGACCCTGACCACAGGCAGGCGGCTGGGCCAGTGTGCACAGGAAGCTGGACAGAGCGCTCCCAGAAAGGCCACGGGACTGACGCCTGTGGGTTTCCATCATATTTCTGGAGGAAAAAGGAGGCTTAAAAAAAAGGTTCTGAGTTAGAAAAAACAAGAAAGTATTTCCAGACAGTAGCAGCTCCGCTAATGGCCTAGAAAACAATCTGGGACTAGGGCATGGGGAGGGGAATGTGCTGAGACTGTGCCCTGGGTGGGTGGGAGTCCATCAAACCCCTCCTTTTGGAGCTGGGCTGAGGGGGTTGGCACTTTCTCTTGAGGGAAATGGAGGCCCATGCCTGCCCTGCCACGAGGGACCTGGGCTGTGGGAGGGAAGCCTGGGCTGAGGGGGCCACGCGGGCCCTACTTTGCAGCCCCTCATTGACCCACTGTCTTTGCTTCCTCAGATCCTGATCTCTGGAAGGGACAGATGGCCAATCTCTCCCCTTCTAAAGCAGGCCCTGCTCCCCTGGCAGCCTCCCGCCGAGGGGCCCAGCCCCCAACCCACAGGCAGGGGCATCCCTCCCTGCCGGCCTCAGGGAGCGAACGTGGATGGAAACCACGGGGATTCCGGATGCCAGACCCCATTTTATACTTCACTTTTCTCTACAGCGTTGTTTTGTTGTTGTTGGTTTTTATTTTTTATACTTTGACCATACCACAGAGCTAGATTGCCCAGGTCTGGGCTGAATAAAACAAGGTTTTTCTACTCTGTGGCTCTGCATGCGGCCTGCTGGCTGGCTGGCCAGCCACGGCTAGTTTGGGCCTGGGGGATGTCCTTGGGTGTCATCCTTCCCCTTGACAAATGTGGAAAGGGCAGCCACCACCCGATCAGGACCACAGTGACCATGAGGGCGCTGAGCCCATTGTGGAAGCCTGTGGGGTTGAGCCCTTGGCCAAGCCTGTCGTATGGGAATGGGACCACATCCGACTAGGGGAGGGCCCTGCAGTGGGGTGGGTGGTGCCAGCCTGGTCTCCCTGCTTAGCCCCTGCTCCTATCTGGGCTCGTGTGCCCACTGCTGCCCCTTCTCAGCCTTCAGCCTCACACTCCCACCGTCCCCCACTCCTGGCCCTCTCACTCTCACACCATTCGATCTCTACCAGTCATCCACTCCCTTACCATTGCAGGTTCCCGAATTCAGTCTCCTGAAGGCCAGGCGTTGTGCTGGAGCACACGCAGGAGCATCGTAGCTCCTGCCCTCAGGGAGCGCACAACCACAGGGAACAGGGAGCACGCAGTGCCCAGTGAGGCAGAACCTAGGGGCACCAGGGAGCCTTCACATAGGAGAGGGCCTCCTTCTAGGCAGGGAGGGGAGAAGAGGATTCTTGGCAGAGAGACCGCCTTGAGCAGAGATCATGGGGTGGGGCTATAGGCTGATGGTGTGAGTGGGAGATGGAGGGAGGCCCCATGGCCCTGCAGCCCCCGTCCCCTGCCCTGGCTGTGGCATCCCAGAGGTCCTGGACATCAGGAAGAAGCGAGAGGGTGGTGCCTCTCCTCCTTCCCTGACCAGTGAGCCCTCGGGATGCCTCCGGACCCACCTGCTTCCCTGTGGGGGCAACACCAGTGAGAAAGGGAAAGAGACTTTGTCCAAGTACCAGGGCTCTGGATTCCAGGACCAATCCTGCTCATTGCTGTGTGACTGTGGGCAAGTCAGACTTCACCTCTGGGCCTCAGTTTCCTCACGAGTAAGATGGGAATGCCCTCCTGCTTGGCTCCCACACTGACATGGAGAGTTGATGAGCTACTGCTGCCAGGGAGGCACCGGGAGAGCTACAGGGTGTTGGCACCCACCCCTCCGGATCTTGGTGGGTCCCCGCCCATTTGCAGAGGTCCTCCAAGGAGGTGTCCCCTGCTTTTGGCTCTGATGTGATCCTTGCCTCAGGGCCCCTGGTAGCAAGGAGGTTTTCTGATGCAGTAGACAGGGAGGGCTTCTTGGAGCCATGCTATGCATCCAGGAGGGTCCTGGCCCAGTACCCTGGAGCCCTTGGGCCACTCACCAGCCCAAGCAGCAGGGTGGAGTGGGTGTGGCTGCAGCCCTCTCTCGCCCTCCCTCTGCAAGTCTGGCTGGGATTAACTCTGCTGACAGGGTAGGTGCCGCAGCTCTGCCACTCTCCCTCTGGAGCTGGACCAGGAGGGCTGAGAGGAGTACAAGCACATGCCTGTCATCCAGGGCCGCCATTCTGCTGCATCCCCTGCCGATGTGTGCCTCCCAAGATGCCATCCTTATTGCAGCCCAACCGCCTCTCCTTCCTAGGTACTCCCAGGAGTGAGCTGGGGACGGGGCAGACAAGGTCAACCAATTCCAGGCTGTCAGGAGGCCCTTATGAGGTAGAGACAAAAGCCCCCATTTCTCAGGTCAGAAAACTGAAGCCTGTCTGAGACCACAGGCAAGTTCAAGGCAGACACAGTGCTGGAGCTCACGTCTCTTAAGACCTAGGCCAGGGCCAAATGCCAGGTGTGCGCAGTTCTCTGGGGAGATCTGTACCTTCAGCAGATGTTCAAGGGGGAGCTATGGCCCTGAACACAGAATTGGATGGAAGGAGACGGTAAGGGTGGCTTTTCCAAAAAGCCCACACATCATAAATTGTGGGGAGGTGGGGAGCATACAAGGAGACTCGCAGACACAGTGCTCTCGCATGCACATGAACCTCTGGCCTGGAGTTCAGGTTCTGGGGGGCTAGTGGATGTCCCCAAGCCTGCCCTCAGAGTGAGGACACCTGGGCCAGTCCTCACATGCTGGGAGGACTCTGAGATTAGATTTCTGGGGAGGGGCTTCAATTACCCCTTTGCCCCCCAAAAAGCAGAGAAGGCTTTCACCCAAAGGAGAAGAGAGAGAGAGAGAAGAGAGAAGACAGCCATGATGCTCAGGGACCAGGGCAGTCCTCACCACTTCCTGGCTGACCTGTCAGTGCCCTATCAGTGCAGCTTCATGGCACTGCCCAGCAGTAATGGCCCATCAGGAAAGGGGATACAGCTGCTCCCACCTCAGGGGGCAGGGTCTCCTCAGGTATTTTGACTCCATGTAGAATGGCAGAGTCTCCCTGGGAGTGGGGAGAGAAAAACTGTCAAGACGGCAGGAGCCTGGCAGGCACTGAGCTGAGGGGTGCGGCTGGGAGAGGAGTGCCCTTCCAGCTCGGCCTCGGCCTCTTGAGGTCTGTCTGGCTGTCACTGCGTAGAGGAACAGCCTGCTCGTTCCTTGTTCTTGCTGTCACCTGGCTCAGGCCCCTCCCCAGATAGAGCTCACCTGGTGGTCTCACCCCACCGAACCAGGCCCAGGGAGGGGTGTGTGAGGCCCACAGGAGGCCAGGTCACATGATGCAGGGACTCAGGCCCATTGGTCCCCTCACCCTTCCATTTGCCCCTTCAAGGCCAGCTGAAACCCGGATTTCTCGGAGCCTTCCTTAACCATCCCCTCTCCCCTTCAACTGGCCTCACTCAGCACTCTCCCACCCCCACCCTGCCATGGACACACATGGGTGTGGGAGGAGGCACCCAGGCCTTGATGCTGGACAAAGGTTATGTAGGTGCCATCTCAGCCAGGTGCAGTGACTCACGCCTGTAATTTCAGCACTGTGGGAGGCTGAGGCAGGCAGATCACTTGAGGTCAGGAGTTCGAGACCAGCCTGGCCAACATGGCAAAACCCCACCTCTGCTAAAAATACAAAAGTTAGCTGGGCACGGTGGCACCCGCCTGTAATCCCAGCTATTCGGGAGGCCGAGGCAGGAGAATCGCTTGAACCCAGGAAGTGGAGGTTGCAGTGAGCCAAGATTGTGCCACTGCACTCCAGCCTGGGTGATAGAGTGAGACTCTATCTCAAAAAAACAAACAAACAAACAAACAAACATAGGTGCCATCTTCACTCCTGACCCAGCACCTCCTTCTGGGCTGCACAGACCAAGAGGGTCTCTGCTGGTACACTGGGCACTGGTGTGCAGGAATCCACTTGGGCTGTAAGGTCCTGAAGTCACCTGCCCAGCATCCCTCCCTGTCCTCTTCTTGCTCAGCCCGAGTGCTGGGGAGCTCACTGCTTCTCGAGACATTTGCTGTTAGAAACACCTTGAGGTGAAACAGACCCCCCAACCCTGCCCCACAGCCTTCCCTTGGGCTGGTCCTCAGGGTCTGCTAAGTAAACAACTCTGGTGGATGTGACTGGACAGCAGGAAGGACAGAGAGAGCAGAGGCAACGCCTGGCAGGGAGTGCAGCTGTGGCCCTGACTCTGTCCTTCAGTGGGCCTCAGTCTCCCCATCTGTCCTGAGGGGACTGAGTGTCTTGCTAGTCCTTGCCTGGCAGAAAAGAGGGGGCAGGGGAAGAGAAGAGAGGGAGGGGAGGAAACGGGAGGTAGAAGAAAGCTGGGTGGGGAGTGGTAGGCAAAGTCCCACCTGGGGGAAGGTGGGCAGGCAGCAGGGGGACTGCCTCAAAAGCGGAGCAGGGAGCCAGCAGAGGCACTGCTGGGGCTGCTGCCTGGAGGGCTGGGGCATTATCTGGCTTGGAGGGTGCCACAGACAGAGGCCTGAAGTGGGGATACTGGACCTCGAACCAGGGCTGGCCTGAAACGCTTGGAAGGGCCTACTGATAGAGACAGAGGTGTGCTGGGCCCTTGGCAGGGCGGGGTGGGCTCTGAAAGCCAGGACAACAGGACCAGCCCAGACCTGACCCCTCCATGGCCTACCATCCCGGCCACAGCCTTGACCTTCTCCCTCCTCCTGCACCTCAGATGCCCACACACCCTGTGCACTACGCTGTGCCCTCCCACCCAGGGCAGCAGCCCCCTGCAGGGAGGGCCCAGGCTCAAATCCCACCCATTCTGTCTCCTCTCCTTCCATTAGAATCCCACCTGTTTTGAGAAGTTAGCTGGGCCTGTGTTAAGGAAGCACCTGATAACCAAGGTGAGAGTGGTGGCGCTGGTCCCATGTCCTGTCTCACTTTTAGATGAAGAGTTTCTTCATCCTCAAAAAAAATGACTTGGAAGAGAGCCCTTTAATAGACTTCTTAGCCAGGGGTGGAGGGCTCATAAGGACATTTATAGATCCTTGAAAACAGAGCTTCCAACGTTTAACCCTGGAGAGAGCAGGAGCCCAGGCCCCAACTCCTTATCCCGCCTGAGCCTCCTCTCTGAACTGGAGGCCTCTGAGCCTGCCTCTGTGCACCCTAACGCTGGCCCACAAGCCATGGCTCCCTTCTGATGTCCCCTGAGGCCGCTGGCATTGGCAAGGGCTCCCTCAGCACCTCCTGGCGGGTGGGGGGGTTCCCGCTTTCCCTACTTACTCCAGCCTTGGTTAGGGGGCCCACTTCCCAGCTCCTGCCAGGCCTCTCCACCCATTTGTGGTCAAGGCAGGAGAGACCACACACCCCCTCGAATGGCTACTCATATGGATGGGCCCTCCCCAGCTGCTCCTCACCACAGCTGTGTCCAGGTCCACACCACAACCACAGCATTGTTGGAAAGCAACTGCACACCTCCCCACAACTTCCCCTCGCATCCCCCAGACTGAGTCATGCAGGCGGTGCCCGTGGGCAGGCCTGGCCAGGGTTGGCACTAGCTGGCCAGAGAGAATGAGAGGCACTGACCACACCCAGGAACCTCCCCAAAGTCCATGCATAGGAGTCAGGAGAGCAGCCAGATGCTGGGACCCAAGGGTGCCTGTGACACACACCACCCTGAAAGTTACAGCTGAGCTTTTCTGAGAAGGATGACAAAGTCCTGGAAAAGCTTTAACCACAAAACTCAACATATAGAAGGCAGAGGAAGCAGGTATGGATTCTGGTCTCCTTTTACGTGAAATAGCTTTAAAAAAAAAACTGTTTCAAAATCACATTTAATATGCGTTGAGCCCCCTGGCTACCAGGTGGGAAATTCAAAGTCCTGAATCATTTACTCCCACCCTAGATGCCTAGAACTTCAGAACTTCAGAGAGGAGTCCTGTGGTCTTCAGTCCTCCCGGTCACCGCTCCCTGGCTCATTCACTGTCCTCCGGGGTGGTGTCTCCACTTCCTGCAAAGCTTGGGCACATGGGCAGCCATGTCCCTCGAGGTTTGCCACCTCCCCAGGGCACTGCCAGGAGGCACTGTCCTCACTATTAGCAGAGTCAGAGCCACCACCACGACTATAGCCACTACCTCCCCAGCCTGGGGAACTCTCCCAGCCTCTTTCCTCGGCCTGTCTTCACTCCCTCCTAACTATTCACTCCTTTTCTCTTCCTCTCTGGGGCAACTTTCCATCATCCCTGCCATGTGCCTTGGTTCACAGATCAACTTTGGATTCTGGCCGTTGAGATGAGGAATCACAAGTACCTTCTAGAAATGAGAAAGAAGAAAAGACCCAGCAGGGGAATGCCAATAATATTAGTGACACTCACTAACTTCTTCAACACTTAGCCATGGGCCAGGCCCTGCCCTAAATGCTCTACAAAGGTTATGGCCATTTAGGTCTCATAAGAGCCTTATGAGGGAGATGCTGTCATTCCCATTTTGCAGATGGACAAGCTGAGGCACAGAGAAGTCATGTGACTTGCCCCAGTTCCATCAGCTAGTGAATGGGAGAGCCAGAATTCCAACACAGGCACATTTCTGGAGACAGGGCATGGGTTCCTCCAGGTCCTCAAAGGCATCTGGGACCAGCAACGAAGCCATAGGTCTGTGCTCTGAAAGATGGTCACAGCACTGTTCAAACTGTCATCTCCTTCCTCCACGAGCCCTCTAGAATCATGCGTGACTCCTGGAAACCGCAGCTTGAAAAGGATTGGCGAGAAGTATAATTCCTCCTAGAAGTAGTGTGGTAGTGTAATTCAGACTTAGACTGTTCTTTATGGGTGGGAGAGGGGGTAGATTACAATCGATAAACCGGCTGGGTGCAGTGGCTCATGCCTGTAATCTTAGCACTTTGGGAGCCTGAGGTGGGTGGATCGTTTGAGCCCAGGAGTCCGAGATCAGCCTGGGAAACATGGTGAAACCCTGTCTCGACAAAACATACAAAAATTAGTTGGGCATGGTGGTGCATGCCTATAGTCCCAGCTATCTGGGAGGCTGAGGTGGGAGGATTGCTTGAACCCAGGCGGCGGAGGTTGCAGTGAGTTGAGATTGTGTTGCCGTACTCCAGCCTGGGCAACAGTGAAGCCCTGTCTCAAAAATAAATAAATAAATAAACCATCAGCTAGTCAACAAAATATTAATAGAAAAATATGGGATTAGAAGGGATAAGAACACAGCCATGGAGATGACTTTTCAAATGGAAGAAACTAGTGCATGCTTATAAATAGGAGTGTCCCAACATTAAATAATAATTTTCTAGTGTTTCTAAATTGCCAAAATTGACTCAAGTGAAAAGCACAAAAAGACCAGTTACCACAGAAGAAAATTTAAAAATTATCATCTCTAAAATGACACCAGCCCTAGGGAGTTTTAGCATGAGTTATTTCAAACTGGAAGAACAGTGAATTTCTATGTTATTTAAACTCTTCCAGAGCATATGGGGAAAATGCTGAATTGATTTTATGCTTCTGAATTGATTTTATGAAGCTAATCCTAACACCAAACTCTGATAAAGATTGCTATCCTGCACCACCCACCCTCACGCTGATAACCACAGACCAATTTTACTCCTGGCTACAAATACAGAAGTCCTGGATAAAATGCCACCAGTGGAATCCTGTACCATTGTACTGCCAGATGCAGCCCGTGTTTGGCATGCTTTCCCCTACACCAGATGTGTGCTAGGGCAAAACTGGAACCTGATATCTGGGTCCAGGCAATTTGGACCCAACATTCACTTCTGTGGTCCTAAGTACCCCCTCTCAGGAAGCAGAGAGTAAAATGAAGCAGGTGTCCAAAGCTTGCAAATATACAGAAAGGCTACAGCTTGGATTACTGTTGTTGACTGGCAGCATAGTTAACCACAATATCGTGTTAAGAGTGATTGTTTGTCATTTCTCTTTTTTTTTTTTTTTTTTTTTTTTTTTTGTGATGGAGTCTCACTCTGTCGCCAGGCTGGAGTGCAGTGGTGCTATCTCGACTCACTGCAACCTCCACTTCCCGGGTTCAAGTGATTCTCCTGCCTCAGCCTCCCGAGTAGCTGGGGCTACAGGTGCCTGCTGCCACGCCCAGCTAATTTTTTTTATTTGTAGTAGAAGCGGGCCTTCACTGTGTTGGCCAGGCTGGTCTCGAACTCCTGACCTCAAATGATCCACCCGCCTCGGCCTCCCAAAGTGCTGGGATTACAGTGTGAGCCATCATGCCCGGCTGTCATTTCTTTTCCTTGTTGAGAAGTTCTTAAGTATTTTTTGTGCTTTTTTCTTGTTGGTAGGTGGCTACCTTCTCTGCCGTTTTCCTGCGGGTTTGATAACATGATTGAATAAGCAAGTCCTAATAAATGCCCTGTTCGCTGTATCAACATGGATACCCCCAAAACTTGGGAGACAGTGCCTGTGGTGCCCTGGGAAACCGAATCCTGGGCCCAAGGGACATGATCCAGCTGGTAGTGCCCCTGTGCCAGGTGAGAAAAAGAGACCTTGCCCTCTGCTGGAGTTGCAGCAGCCTGGAGCTTCTCAGCCAGGGAAGAGATCTTCGCTGCAGCTGGAGGACACCCTATTTCAGATGTGTGACATCAAAGGCCATCTCATTTCTGATTCACAGCCACTGCCCCTTCCACTTCTTCACTAAAATTCAAGTATATTAAGAAATATATTTATTTTTTGAGACGAGGCTCACTCCGTCGCCCAGGCCGGAGTGCAGATCATGGCTCACTGCAGCCTCGACCTCCTTGGGCTCAGGCAATCCTCCCACCTCAGCCTCCCAAGTGGCTGGAACTACAGGCAAGTGTCACTATGCCTGGCTAATTTTATTTATTTATTTTTTTGTATTTTTTTTGTAGAGACAGGGTTTCACCATGTTGCCCATCTGATCTCAAACTTCTGAGCTCAAGTAATCCTCCCGCCTCCACCTCCTAAAGTGCTGGGATTACAGGCATGAGCCACAGTGTCTGGCCAAGAAATAATCTGCATACAGCAAAATTTACCCTTTTTAGGTGTACAGTTTGATGAGTTCTGACAAATATATGCAGTGATATAAATACCCCCACAATGAAGATGTAATACCTCCATCAGTCAGGACTTCCCTCTTGCCTCTTTGTGGTCCGTTTTCTACCTTCTACCCGCAGCCCCTGGCAACAACTAAGCTGTTTTCTGTTCCTGTAGTTTTGTCTTCTCCAGAATCTCAAATATATGGAATCACATAGTATGTGGTCTTCTGTATCTGGCTTGCTTCACTTAACATAATGTTTTTTTAATTTAAATTTTATTTTTATTTATTTATTTATTTTTGAGATGGAGTCTCGCTTTGTCGCCCAGGCTGGAGTGCAATGGTGTGATCTCAGCTCGCTGCACCCTCCACCTCCCGGGTTCAAGCGATTCTCGTGCCTCGGCTTCCCAAGTAGTTGGGATTACAGGCACATGCCACCACACCTGACTACTTTTTGTATTTTTGGTAGAGATGGAGTTTCACCATGTTGGCCAGGCTGGTCTTGAACTCCTGACCTCAGGTGATCAGCCTGCCTTGGCCTCCCAAAGTGCTGGGATTACAAGTGTGAGCCAGGCCCCAGCCCTAGGTCTTTATATTTAAAGTGTGTTTCTCACAGACAGCCTGGGGGGCCCGGAAGTTTTTTCAAAGTTGCGGCTCCACCCTCAGCTCTCAGCATCCCCTGCTCACCTGCACCACCTAGGGGATGTGAGGTCTTGCCCGCCTCCTGGTGGTAAATGCCGTTGCTGCTACTCTTGGTTGGGCTAGTGGTGGAGGCGGTTTGTGGATGTGTATTAAAGGGTTTACTGGCGGTGGGCAGAGAATGGGCAGTGGCCATTCTCCTGGCCCAGCCTCCGCAGAGCCTGTGTACTAGGATCTCAAAAGGTGGAGTCTTCGAAGTGCTCCTGTCCCTTCTTCTCGTGCCTTCCATCTCCTGTAGGTTTAACACAGGAGAGTGTGTCCTGCCCCTCCTGCAGGGGCAAGTGGTATTTACTTTGATCCTGCCCCAGAAGTAGTGGATCTTCGTTTCTGCCTCTCAGGTAGCAGCTGAGGGCCAGAGAGGGCAGCCTCCCACGTGGCTTTGTCCAGAGAGAATCATCCTGGGGAAGCAAGTGGGGGTCGCTGCACAGCAGCCAATCACCGCTTGCATGCTTGCGTCACCAGCAAGCGGGGAGGGGTCTCTCCCGGCTCCCCCTCTGCCTCCAGTCTTTTTCCTGCAGTGAAGGCCTATGCAAAAAGTTCAGAAGGCAGGGCAGACTCCCTGCTGCCCACCACATGCTCTGTCCTGCCTTTCCTTGGCGGGGCTTGTCACTCTTTGGAATTCAGTTCTCTTGGTTGCCTGCCACCTCAGCTCCTGACTGGTTTAAGAAATTACGGTTTTGCAGATTATCTGGTGTTTTGTTATTGTTAGAGTCATGGGGCGGGGTGGCTCATTGCTGTACTCCCAGCACTTTCAGGGGCTGAGGTGGGTGAATCCTTTGAGCCCTGGAGTTCAAGACCAGACAGCCTGAGCAACATGGCGAAACCCTGTCTCTATAAAAAAAAAAAAAAAAAAAAATTAGCCAGGCGTGGCGGCAGGAGCCTGTAGTCCCAGCTACTCAGGAGGCTGATGTGGGAGGATCACTGGAGCCCCTGCAAAAAAGAATGGGAATGATGTTCCCTTGTGATTTTCTACATCCTAAGAGGAAATAAACACTCTTCTCTTTCACTTTTAACATATGCAAATGAGTGACTCCAAATGCCTTCTAGGGCAATGTCTCATGGCTTACAGTGCCTCGTAATTTTTCTTATTTCTTTGATGATTGCAGTTGTATTTGCTACCACTCGTGCAGCTGACATTTACCAAGCCCTTACTGTGTTCCAGCACGGTTTCATTTAGAACCATCCCTGACTCCTCTTTTCTCTCAAACCCACATTCAATTTGTCAGATAATCCTGTTGGCCCTATGTTGAAAATATAACCAGTTCCTTTCAAAAATAAAAATGAACTTATCATAAAACCTGGCAACTGAACTCTCATGCATTTTTCCCAGAGAAATGAAAACTTATTTTTATGGTGGAAGTTGTACACAAATGCTCATAGAAGCTTAATTTGTAATAGCCCTAAACCAGAAAATACTCACAAACTATAGTGTATTCATACCACAGGATACTGTTTTGCTGTAGAAGGAGTGAACTATTGATACAAGCAACAACTTGGATGAACTTTTGCTGAGTGAAAAAGCCCGCCTCAAAAGGATACATCACTGCATGATTCTATTCACATAGCAAATAATATAATTAGAGAGATAGGGAATAGACTAGTGGTTGTCAGGAGTTAGGAATGTGTATTAGTCCTGTTCTCCTCTTGCTATAAAGAAATACCTGAGACTGGGTAATTTATAAAGACAAAAGGTTTAATTGGCTCATGGTTCTGCAAGCTGTACAGGAAGCATGGTGGCTTCAGCTTCTGGGGAGGCCTCAGGGAACTTACAATCATGGGGAAGGCAAAGGAGGAGGCAGGGACTACTTACACAGCCAGAGCAGGAGGAAGAGAAAGGGGAGGTGGCACACACTTTTGAACAACCAGATCTCATGGTGAGAACTCCGCTGGATTTGGTGGGGACACAGATCAGTACCCTATCAGAATGGGAGGGAAGGGTGTGGCTGTAAAGGGGTAACACAAGAGGCTTTGTGGTGATGGTACAGTTGAGCACCTCGATCATTCTGGTGGCTACTCCAGGCTACTCATGGGACAAATTTGCATAGAGCAACTTTGTGGTTGGCCAGGCGTGATGGCTCACGTCTGTAATCCCGGCACTTTGGGAGGCCGAGGTGGGGGGATCACAAGGTCAAGAGATCGAGACCATCCTGGCCAACATGGTGAAACCTCATCTCTACTAAAAATACAAAAATTAGCCAGGTATAGCAGTGTGTGCCTGTAATCCCAGCTACTCAGGAGGTTGAGGCAGGAGAATCGCTTTAACCTGGGAGGAGGTGGTTGCATTGAGCCAAGATTGCACCACTGCACGCCAGCCTGGCAACAGAGTGAGACTCTGTCTCAAACAAACAAACAAAAACTTTTCTGTGGTCTTTGTGCTGATACCAAATAAGTGGTATCATTTCCAGCACCAATTGATTTTCTGATTCTGTGATACTAATTGGGTGTTCAATAATTCAATTCTATTCCGACACTAACTACCTGGAGTTAGTGTCAGGCTCCACGGGCTGAAGGGCTCAGTCCCATAAGACTACTCCCATTTCTGCCAGCCGTGGTGGCTCACACCTGTAATCCCAGCACTTTGGGAGGCTGAGGTGGGCCGATCACCCGAAGTCAGGAGTTCGAGACCAGCCTGGCCAGCATGGTGAAACCCTGTCTCTACTAAAAATACAAAACTTAGCCAGGCGTGGTGGTGGGCACCTGTAATCCCAGCTACTCAAGAGGCTGAGGCAGAAGAATTGCTTGAACCCAGGAGGCGGAAGTTGCAGTGAGCTGAGATCACGCCATTGCACTCCAGCCTGGGCAACAAGAGTGAAATTCCATTTCAAAAAAAAAAAAAAGGGCCTGGTGCAGAGGCTTAATAAGCCTGTAATTCCAGAACTTTGGAAGGCCGAGGCGGGTGGATCACCTGAGGTCACGAGTTCGAGACCAGCCTGGCCAACATGGTGGAACCTCATCTCTACTAAAAGTACAAAAATTAGTTGGAAGTGTTGGTGAGTGGCTGTAATCCCAGCTACTTGGGGGGCTGAGACAGGATAATTGCTTGAACCCAGAGGCAGAGGTTTTATGAGCCGAGGTTGTGCCACTGCACTCCAGCATGGGTGACAGAGTGAGAATCCATCTCCAAAAAAGAAACTACCCCCATTTCACATGCCAGTCACGAGTACTGGGTCCCCAGGTTACCCACACTTCTGTCCAGCCAACTACAAATTTGGAGGTTCCCATGACCCCCATTCCTCAGGTTTGATAATTTTCTAGAATGGCTCACAGAATTCAGAAAAACACATTACTTAACCATTACTAGTCTACTATAAAAGATACAACTCAGAACAGCCAAGTGAAGAGATGCATAGGACTGGGTACCGGGGGGGGGTGCGTGTGCAGAGCCTCCCTGCCTGCTCTGGGCGTCACCTGTCCAGCATCTCCATGTGCTCCAACCTGGAAGCTCTCCAAACTCCATTGTTTTGGAACTTTTGAAGGTTCCATTACAGAGGCATGATTGATGAAATCATTGGTCATTGGTGACTGAACTCCATCTCTAGCCAGTGTCCCCTCCCTGGAGGTCAGAGAGTGGGGCTCAAAGTTCCAGCCCTCTCATCACCAATCATGGCTTAGTCTTTCTGATGAGCAGCCTGCATCCAGAAACTATTTAGGGTCCTTATTAGCATAAGCTGAGGTATGGTTGAAAGGGGTTTGTTATGAATAATAAGACATTCCGGGTTCACGCCATTCTCCTGCCTCAGCCTCCGGAGTAGCTGGGATTACAGGCGCCCGCCACCTCGCCCGGCTAGTTTTTTGTATTTTTTAGTAGAGACGGGGTTTCACCGCGTTAGCCAGGATGGTCTCGATCTCCTGACCTCGTGATCCGCCCGTCTCGGCCTCCCAAAGTGCTGGGATTACAGGCGTGAGCCACCACGCCCGGCCAACTCAGGAAATTTTAGGAGTGTTTTAAAAGCTCTGTGCCAAGAACCATGGACAAAGGCCAACTCTATTTTTCTCACTATATACATGATTTCCCATTTCCTACAGGCACACACAAACACACACACAAATAGGTGTGTATGTAACTGGTTAGATCTGAATAAACTCAACGGATTGTGCCAATGTTCCATTTCTTCATTTTGATACTGTACTCTGGTTATGTGAGTTGTCCGTATGAGGGGAACATGGGACTTCTCTCTACATTCCTTTGTGACCTTCTGTGACCCTACAATTATTTCAAAATTAACAACTTAGAATACAAATAACCAGAGTCCAACTCCCGCCCTGCTACCAGCCTGGTCCACACCACTCTTTTCTCCTGCCTGGATTATTGCAACAGCCTCCTTTTTTCTTTTTTTTTGAAATGGAGTCTTGCAACAGCTTCTTAATGGATCTCCCTGCTTTTACATACAGTCTATTCTCAATAAAGCAGCTTTGTAAGACGGGTCCTACCATTTGTAGAAATAAACAAAAACCAATCAAATGAGAAACACAAAGGCTACTTATTCAGAGTTTGCTATAGCAAGGGAGTCAGCCAGCATCACTTGCATTTTTGTAGGGACTCAAAGTCAGGCTGAGCCTTATAGTGGGGGGAAAAAAACAGGTTAGGGAAGGCTTTGGGTGTGCCCTGATTGGAGGCTATTGGCCTGGAGAAGCTGAAGGTGGGATAATTTGGAGGGGATTCTGAGATTGACTGGGGAGAGGTGGGTGCATATTTGGCTTTCTCTTGCTGGCCCCAAGTTGGAAGCTGGGACAAAAATTAGGGAAGCTGCCAGTTTTTAATCAAGTCCTGGCCTTTGGGGGCTGGTTGTTAGAGAAGTTATTGTTTTGCTTCCTGGATGGCTACTGGAGACAGTGATCTGGCTTCCTACATGTCTGACTTATAGCAGACTGGCATCCTGGGCTGTGGATTCCAGATGAAGGGGTTGGTTTCCTGGGCAGCTTGCTGCAGGTTAGGCTCAGAGTTCTAGTTTCCACAAGGTCTGGCCACGGTGCACCTGTATGTTCAGTCCCTCATGTTCCTCTGCTTAGAACTCTGCCGGGGCTCCCACTGCACATAGCCCTTTCAGTGGCCTACCAGGCCCTACACGAGCTGGCCCCATTTCCCCTCTGGCCTGGTCTTCTGCCACTCTCCTGCCTCTCTCCATCCCAGCCACAGTGGCCTCTTTGCTGTTCTAGAACATGCCAGGCCCTCTCCCAAGGCATTCATGGCCTTTTAACATACTGTATGCCTTTCTTATTTCTCTCTCTCTCTCTATATATATATATATGTGTGTACAATATGTACACATGCACACACACATACACATATATGTGTACACATGCATACACACATATATGTATACACACACATATATACATATATATACACACACACACATATATATGTATTTTTTTTGAGACAGGGACTCACTCTGTCACCCAGGCTGGAGTGCAGTAGTGTGATCCTAGCTCACTACAGCCTCAAACTCCTGGACTCAAGCGATCCTCCCACCTTAGCCTCCCAAAGAGCTGGGATTACAAGCATAAGCCAGTGCACCCAGCCTCCTTTCTGATTTTTAATGCTTATTGCTTAAGTTTAGCTCTCCCAATGAGAATGTAAATTTCACAAGGACAGGGTTCTTGGTGGGTTTGTTCCCCTACTATATCCTTAGCACCTAGAACATTGCCTTGCCCAACACATAGTGAGTACCCAATAAAAAAAGTTTGAGTGAATGAATGAGTTTGTGAGTATGTGTGTGCAGATACATTTACTAACATCTACTACTTTCAATTAGGTGCTCAGCGTTTACCAGACACTATGCTAAGTGCTTTCATCTAGTATCCAATTTTTATTCTTCATAGCTTTCCTATGGGTAGGTGTCATCAGGCCACTTATCTTTCAGGTAAAGTGATCTCAAAGGACATGCTGAGAGCCCATGAGCTTCCCAGGGACCTAAATCAATGTTTAAAACCTGAGAAAAGTCTTGGCTCCAGAATGTAAAAACTACGGAATCATCCAAAGTAATAAATGTTTAATCAAATGTCTACAAAGTGTCATCGATTGTTAATTTATGCCATTAATTCTCTATTGGCCTCTTTAATTATTAAATGTAGTGTTCATAAGAATTTCATTAATTTTAAAAAGAATCTGTAGACTACATGTTTTTTTAACTCTTGGAGCACAGTCATGTATCTGTTAACCACAAGAATACCATCAGAAAAATGCGCCATTAGGTGATTTTAATGTTGTGCAAACATTGGAGAGTGTCCTTACACATTCTGTGATGTGTGACCTGCTATACACTTAGACTATATGAGATATAGGCTACAAACCTGTACAGCATGTGACTGTACTGAACACTGTAGGCAATTATAATACAATAATAAGTATTTGTGTGTCTGAACATAGAAAAGGCACAGTAAAAATATGATATAAAATATTTAAAATGTACACCTGTCTAGGGTACTTACCATGAATGGAGTTCGCAGGACTGGAAGTTGCTCTGGGTGAGTCCGTGAGTGAGTGGTGAGTGAATGTGAAGGCCTCGGACAATACTGTACACTACTGTAGACTCTAAAGACACTGTAACCTAAGCTACTACACTAAGTTTATTAAGAATATTTTTCGTCAGCAGGGTGTGGTGGCTCATGCTTGTAATCCCAGCTCTTTAGGAGGCTGAGGCGGGTGGATCACCTGAGGTCAGGAGCTCGAGACCTGCCTGGTCAACATGGTGAAACCCCATTGATTTGTTTTTCTAAGACCACCAGAGAGGGCACAAAAGAACCAGCGAGTAGGCAAGGCTAGGAGCAAAACTGCAAATTTATTTTTGGTCACTTAAGGTGTGGGGGAGAGGTCTGTCGGCCTCTGGCAAAGGAGGCTGACAGAGTCCCCCTGGTGGGGCTCTCGGGCAGGGTTCCTGACACAGTCCCGACATCCCAACAGGAGTGGGGATGGGAAGTCCGTGCGGGACGTCTATCCGGAGTGGCTTTTCTAGGAGTGGGAGGGCAATAGGCGGGGCATGGGCGTGTCGGGTGGCGTTCCGCAGGTGCGACCAGGTAAATCTTAGTCTCTTTGGATTGACGTCACCTGGCGCATGCCTGGTTGGTCTGCACCTTCCCAGGTCGCCGGCTGCATTTTCGCGCGCGCGGGAAAAGTTGGTGATGAAGAACCCGGAAGTGCGCCATCCTGCTTCCGTTGGTCCAAACAGTCCAAACTTTTATTGGTAATAGTGATAAGGGGTGCCGTGGTCTGTCTGGCTACTTCCTGCTGTTAAGGGGCATCGTTAAGGTCGGGACCCATGGTTGGTATTTGGATGTACGGATGAAGAATAAAATAAGGCACAGTATTAGTATAGGAATGAGGAATGGAAGCATTTGTTGGAATATGGGCAAAACCCAGAAGGATGGTCCTGGCAAGGTTGGGGAGTATAAGATAGTTAAGAAAATTTAGTAAGTTTGAGGCGAGTGGGGGAAAGCCAAACTGATTTCCACTGATTGCTTTCGGTAGGGGCCCTTTTTAGCTGGGAATGAGGAATGAGTGCACAAAGTAGTTGTTGGCCAGGCAGCAATTAAGGAGTGGAGTTTTTCGTGGAGTGGATGGCTTTCCACTTACTCCTACTACAGAGATATTGGATGGAAGGATAGGTCCAGAGAAGGACGGCAAAACAGAATAGGTAGCCTCGCTGTCGATTAAAAAAAGTAATTGTCTTACCCGCTACCAGGAGAGTTACCCGCGGCTCGGCGAGGGTGATGGGGGGGTCCCCTAGTCTCGGCACCTTCAGTTGTCATCATCCAGATGTAGGAGCTAGAAGGAGCTCCCAGGATCCTGGGAAAGGGGGTCACGTGGAGACGCAGCACCTGTTCTCAGGGTGGGGCAATCAGACTTCCAGTGTCCTCCCTGCTGGCAAGCAGGGCAGGGGATTGCTGGTGGACAAGGGTTAGGACATTCACTGGCCCAATGTCCTGATGCCTTGCACTTATAGCAAGGCTGCGTTGGGGCTCGGGGACCTTGTGGACACCTATTGGCGTAGTGTCCTACCTTGCCACACTTATAGCAGGCTCCTTTTTGCAGCCTTGGAGTCTGCGGGGTGTGTGCTCTCTGGCCTGGGGTTACGACTGGGCTGTAAAGCCACTGCTAGGAGTGGGCTACCAGTCGATGAGGAGCAAGGAGGAGTCTGGGCGGGCAGGAAGGGAGGGGGTGGGGAGAGCAGGGAGAGAAGGAGGAGTATAGGGCAGGTAGGGACGAGAGCGTAAGGCCCAAAAGCCTTGTATGTAATTGATTTCAGACCACTTGCCTAGCTGCTGGCAGAAATTGCTGAGGTCGATCATGCCACAGTGGAAAGGAAAATTAACCACTTCCTCCTAAGGTCTTGTTCGAGCTGTAAGGTTTTTAAATTGGCTAGGAGGCACCCTAAGGGGGTGCTCTTTGGAAATTTGGACTGGGGGGTTTCCCATTTGTTTCCTCTTTACTTACACAATGGACACAATGGAAATGGAAGTGGATCTCTGCCTGGCTTCAAAGCGTCCTTTGGAACCAGCAGAGACAGACTGGAGGCTCATGGAGCCAAAGTGGAGATTACCTTCAGGCGGACGTCTCCATCCTGAACGGGTCTCCCGAGCCACTTGGTGGCTCAAAAGTGGGCCTCGGACCTGCGCAGGATTTTTGGCCGAGGGAGGTAAAGGGGAGACAAGGGCACTTACCCCAGAGAGGCCGTGAGAGTGAGGGAAGTGGGTCTCAGGTCCTGGTCCATCTGCGGCGTGGAAGCAGGAGGAGGTTCCTCAACCCTTAGTGGCCTGAGGAGGGGTCTCCTCCCGGGTTTCGGCACCAACTGATTTGTTTTTCTAAGACCACCAGAGAGGGCACAAAAGAACCAGGGAGTAGGCAAGGCTAGGAGCAAAACTGCAAATTTATTTTTGGTCACTTAAGGTGTGGGAGAGAGGTCTGTCGGCCTCCGGCAAAGGAAGCCGACAGAGTCCCCCGGGTGGGGCTCTCGGGCAGGGTTCCTGACACAGTCCCGACATCCCAACAGGAGTGGGGCTGGGAAGTCCGCGCGGGACGTCTGTCTGGAGCGGCTTTTCTAGGAGTGGGAGGGCAATAGGCGGGGCACGGGCGTGTCGGGGGGCGTTTCGCAGGTGCGACCAGGTAAATCTTAGTCTCTACAGATTGACGTCACCTGGCGCATGCCCGGTTGGTCTGCACCTTCCTGGGTCGCCGGCTGCATTTTCGCGTGCGCGGGAAAAGTTGGTGATGAAGAACCCGGAAGTGCGCCATCCTGCCTCCGTTCGTCCAAACACCCATCTCTACTAAAAATACAAAAAATTAGCCAGGCATGGTGGTGGGCACCTGTAATCCCAGCTACCCGGGAGACTGAGGCAGGAGAATTGCTTGAACCTGGGAGGCGGAGGTTGCAGTGAGCTGAGATCGCACCATTCCACTCCAGTCTGGGCAACAAGAGCAAAATTCTGTCTCAAAAAAAGAAAAGTTTTTCTTCAGTAATAAATTAACCTTGGCTTTCCACAACTTTATGAACTTTTAAATTTTTTTAAACTTTTTGACTTTTTATAATAACACTTAGCTTGAAACACAAACACATGATACAGCTCTACAAAAATATTTTTTCTTTGTATCCTTATTCTATAAACTTTTTATTTTTCAATGATTTTATTTTTACTTTTAAAACCTTAAAAACTAAGACACAAATACACACATTGGCCTAAACCTGAAGGGGTGGCCTGCCCCTCCACACCTGTGGGTGTTTCTCGTTAGGTGGAACAAGAGACTTGAGAAAAGAAATAAGACACAGAAACAAAGTATAGAGAAAGAAAAGCGGGGCCCAGGGGACCGGCGCTCAGCTTACAGAGGACCCACGCCGGCCGGTCTCTGAGTTCTCTTAGTATTTATTGATAATTATCTTTACCATCAAAAAGATAAGGGAGTGGCAGGAAAATAGGATCATTTTAGGGAGAAAATCAGCAATAAGACATATAAAGATCTCTGTGACATGAATAAGTTTAAAGGAAAATGCTGTGCCTTGAGATGCATATGCAAACATCTCCATAAACCATAAACTTGCTCCAGCAAGTCCCTCCTTATTCCTAAAGGCGGTTTTCTCCTTGCTCAGTAAACAAAGCACACAATGGGTTTTACACCGAGATGTTCCATTGCCCAGGGACGGGCAGGATTTTTAACCAGCAAGCTGCCTTCAGGTACTTGTTTAACAAAGACACATCCTGCACAGCCCAATATCTGTTAAGCCTTGAGTCACCACAGCACCTGTCTGTTGCAAGGACAAGGTTGGGGGTAGGGTCACAGATTAACAGCATCTCAAATACAGAACCAAATGGAGTCTCTTATGTCTACTTCTTTTTATATAGACACAGTAACAGGCTGATCTTTCTTTCTTTTCCCCACATAAACCTACACAGGGTTAGGACCATCAATATCACTGTCTTGCACCTCTACACTTTGTCCCACCGGAAGGTCTTCAGAGGCAACAACATGCATGGAGCTGTCACCTGCTATTACAACAATGCTTTTTTCTTTTCTTTTCTTTTTTTCTTTTTTCTTTTTTTTTTTTTTTTTTCTTTTGATGGAGTCTTACTCTGTCGCCCAGGCTGGAGTGCAGTGGCATGATCTCAGCTCACTGCAACCTCCGCCTCCAAGGTTCAAGTGATCCTCCAGCCTCAGCCTCCCAAGTAGCTGGGAGTACAGGCACGTGCTACCACGCCCAGAGAAGGGGTTTTGCCATGTTGGCCAAGCTGGTCTAGAAATCCTGACCTCAGGTGATCCACCTGCCTCGGCCTCCCAAAGTGCTGGGATTACAGGCTTGAGCCACCGCGCCCAGAGGACAACGCATTCTTCTGGAATCTCTCCTAAAGGACCTGCCTGAGGCTCTTCTTGAGGAAGTGTCCGTCTTTTCAGAAACATGTCCGTGGTGGTTTGCCGGGTTTGTTTCTTTTTTCCATCATAGATTTGCATCAGTATGCTTGTGTCACCTAAAATGTCAGCTCGGCTATGACATCACTAGGCGATAGCAATTTGTCAGCTCCATTATAATCTTACGGGACCGCCATCGTATACGCAGCCCATCACTGACCTGAAACGTCGTTATTTGGGGTGTGATTGTACTTTAAGAATGCAAATGAATAACCCAGGGAGGGCTGAGAACGCATAGGTAATTATGCCATAAATGAATTACTCTTAGCCAAGTAATTTCCAAAGCAAACATGCAAAAATCACCTGTGTTATCTTACAGTGCTATATAATATTTAACATAGGATTTCTGTGTATTTTAATATTTAATAAGATGTGGGAAGGAACTTCCAAAGGTAATAGCACCTGGTCCTAAGGAGGTCTTAAAACGCCCTTTGATTTCGGAATGCCTCATTTTGCAGATTTAATCCAGAATCTGCAGTTTCTGGCGACGCAGTAGTCCACCTCCCCCAGTTTCTCCAGGCCAAAGCCTCCCACTTTCCTCCCTACCCCCACAACCCTGTCAAGAGCACCCGGGCCAGGTACAACAGCGGTGTGTGTGTGAGTGTGATTGTGTGTGCGTGAATGCATTTGGGAAAGGCTAGGCAGGGTGAATATTCCCTAGACCCCGCTCTTCACCGTCACTCTACCACAGCAGCTCACTGCCCCTCCCCGCCCCGCCCCTTCCCGGCCCTGGAAAGAGGAAACCAGCTTTCCCGGCCTTTGGAAAGAGGAAACCAGCTATCTCCCGTATCGCCACAAGATGGCACCACAAGCTCAGGACTGGCTTTCTCTACGTTCCCTACGTTCCCGTCAGGAAAAAACGGGAGATCTGACCTGGGAGCCAAGGCGCCCAGGGAGGCCTCTGGATGCCACTCCCCGGGTTGCTTCTCCTTCTCGGGGTGACTCGGACCCTCTGGAGTGACCTGCATGGCTTTGTGGTTTGGGTGCCTATGAGGCCCAGAAGTCAGCATGGAGACTCAGGGCTTCTCTTGGGCCACTTTTCTCCTCCTACCTAGCATGCAGACCAA
Source organism: Piliocolobus tephrosceles (assembly GCF_002776525.5). Lineage (NCBI taxonomy): Eukaryota > Metazoa > Chordata > Mammalia > Primates > Cercopithecidae > Piliocolobus > Piliocolobus tephrosceles. The sequence goes on from NC_045439.1 coordinate 83,997,895, forward strand.
GGTTGGGATGAAATCGGAACATGGGGCAGAGCATGACCCATGCCCTGACCCCAGAGCAACTTTGAGAGCACCTTGCCCTTCTTCCCACGGCACAGGCATCAGCCTTCCTCCCCAGCTCAGTCCCTGCTTCTTCCTTTTTTTCTTTTTTTTAAAAGACAGGTTCTTGCTTTGTCGCTCAGGCTGGAGTGCAGTGCTGCAATTATAGCTCACTGCAGCCTCGACCTCCTGGGCTCAAGAGATCCTCCTTCCTCAGCCTCCCGAGTAGCTGGGACCCAGGCTGGTCTCCAAATCTTGGGTTCAAGTGGTCCTCCCACCTTAGCCGCCTAAAGTATTGGGATTAAAGGTATGAGCCACTGCGCGGGGCTTGCTTCTCCTTTCTTCCTCTGTGGCCCTGTTTCTCACTCTGTCTCTGCCTCTATCTCTCTCCTGTCCCTCCCTCTATCTCTGTCTCCCAGTGGTTTTGTCTTTCCTAGTTTACCTTCTCTCTCTATCTCTGCCTCTCTTTCCCTCCCTTCTTCTATTCCTCCCTTCTTCTAGCCTCCTCAATATCTAAGACTTCTTCATCTTATTCAACAAGCTAATTTTGAAAACCAGTTGCTGGTGCCTGTTACATGGCAGACACCATGCCAGGCTTTGGAAAATCAATGAAAGCAAACTGGAGCCCCAGCCAAGAGGGGAACTATGGTGGACAAATCTTCAGTGCCGAGAAGAGTCTCTTTCATCTTCAGCTTCCTTGCTCTCTGTCTCTCCCCGCCACCTCACCTATCCTGTCTAAGTAGGGGGGAATCTGGGGCAGGAGGGGTAGAACTGTGTCCCCCTCTGCCCCACCCCGACAGTCCCCCCATCAACCCCTATGCAGTGGAGTCAGGCTTGGCAGAGCAACTGAAAGTCCAGATCTTGAGACCCTCTTTATTCTAAATTAATCCCACCTCCCCACAGTTATGGGCTTGGAGCCATGAGACCTGGGTTCGGGAACCTGCTTTGTCCCCAGATTCCTCTAGGAAGGTTTTCTCTGGGCCTGCTGGACCCCCATCTTCCTTGGCAATGAGCCGGGTGGATCAGTAATCCCCTGCTCTCCTCCCACTCTGCACCCCAAGGTGCTCCTGAACGATCCCTCACTGCTCCTTTAGCTTCACCTAACACTCCCAGCTGCCCTCATCAGTCTTGAAGATGTTGGCCTTGGGTCATCACTGAAAGGCTTGATCTCCTGGCCCAGGACAGGAATGAAGAACTACCCACCAGCCCTCACCACTCCAGTATATAAACAAGTCTCCCCAAGTGCCCCCTCCCCATCACTCTCTATGATTTTGGGCTGGGAGGCCCCACTGAGGGGCTAACCAAGAGTAGCTGGGTAGCTGCTGCAAATGACCCAATGACTAAGATTTTACCATTGGCACTTCTTTCCCTTGAAATTGTTATAGGCACTAAACATCCCAGAGCCAATGGGGTAAGATGGGCTATGAAGATTTTCAACCTTTACCCAGGCATTACCTGCTTCCCCCAGCCCACCATCCTTTCTCCCATCTTTCTCCAGGGCAGAGTTTCTTTGTCCTTCCACCAGGGCTCAGGACCCCAGTCTCTTCTTTTCATCTAGAAACTCCCTCCTGGCTAGGTGTGGTGGTGGCTCACATCTGTAATCCCAGCACTTTGGGAGACCAAGACAAGAGGATAGCTTGAGGCCAGGAGTTCAAGACCAGCCTGAGCAACAAAGCAAGATCCTGTATCTCCAACAAATTTAAAAATTAGGTGTAGTGGTGCATACCTGTAGTCCTAGATACTTGGGAGGCTGAGGCAGGAGCATCACTTGAGCCCAGGAGTCCGAGGCTGCACTGAGCTGGTGAAACTCCATCTCTACAAAAAATACAAAAATTAGCCAGACATGGTGGTGCACACCTGAAATCCCAGCTACTAGGGAGCTTGGCTCTTAAGACGCGAGTCTGCCGACGCTCCCGGCCAAATAAAAAACCTCTTCCTTCTTTAATCCGGTGTCTGAGAAGTTTTGTCTGTGGCTCGTCCTGCTACAGAGGCAGAGGTTGCAGTGAACCCAAGATCATCTGAGATCTGAAATTCAAGATTGCACCACTGCACTCCAGTGTGGGCAACAGATTAAGACTCTGTCTCAAAAACAAACAAACAAACAACAGAAAGAAAGAAAGTTACCTGAAGTAACCTGATATCAATCGGTTATTTTTCTTTTTTTCTTTTTTCTTTTTTCTTTTTTTTTGAGATGTACTCTCGCTCTGTCGCCCAGGCTGGAGTGCAGTGGCGAGATCTCAGCTCACTGCAAGCTCCACCTCCCAGGTTCACGCCATTCTCCTGCCTCAGCCTCCTGAGTAGCTGGGACTACAGGTTTCTGCCACCACACCCAGCTAATTTTTTTTGGATTTTTAGTAGAGACAGGGTTTCATCGTGTTAGCCAGGACGGTCTCGATCTCCTGACCTTGTGATCCATCCACCTCGGCCTCCCAAAATGCTGGGATTACAGGCATGAGCCCCCCAACCTGGCCACCAGTTATTGTTAAATTGTTCTGTTTCCCCGTTCCTGCCTTACGAAGAAAGTAACTTTGAAATGACCGATCCACTCTTCGTTCTCTGTTTCTGGCTTCTTCAGCCTATTCTGTCTTTAAAACCTGCATCCTCTGCTCAGCTCAATGGTATGCTCATTCTGTTTTATAGAAGTTAGTAATATCATACTATGATATATCTATTTTTTGTTTTTGTCTATAATTCCTGACTCACAGCCCATATAACCCTTGTAATTTCCTAAGAGACTGAAGTGTGATAAGAGTATCTTTCCTTAAAATACTTGACCTTTCATCCTTGGTTCCTGAAACAGCTCTGGAGCAGCTCCAGAATAAGCATAAAGGTGAAAGATGGGCCAGGCGCAGTGGCTCACGTCTGTAATCCCAGCACTTTGGGAGGCCGAGGCAGCAGGTCACGAGGTCAGGAGTTGGAGACCAGCCTGACCAACATGGTGAAACCCTGTCTTTACTGAAAATACAAAAATTAGCTGGGCGTGGTGGTGTGTACCTGTAATCCCAGCTACTTGGGAGGCTGAGGCAGGAGAATTGCTTCAGCACAGGAGGCGGAGGTTGCAGTGAGCTGAGATCATTACTGCACTCAAGCCTGGGCAACACAGTGAGACTCCATCTCACAAAAAAAAAAAAGTGAAAGACGGGCTTGTTCTTTAGAGCCACAACTGAGCTTATGTTCATAACCACAGGATGGATGGCTGCTTGCCAGGGGAACCAACCATCTGCTCAGAGCCCTACCCTCCACCTTCGGGGAGGGGAGAGGGACCAAAGGTTGATCACCAATGGCCAATGATGTCATCGATCATGCCTACTTAATGAAATCTCCATAAAAACCCGTAACGACTGAGTTGAGGGGTTTTCCAGGAAGGTGGTCTTGGATGGAAGCTTTTGTATTTGGGGATGGAAGCTTTTGTATTCGAGGCCCTTCCAGAGTGTGCCCCGTTTCTCTCTTCATCTGGCTTTTCATTTGTATCCTTTAAAATACGCTTTATAATAAACTGCTAAATGTAAGCAAGTGCTTCCCTGCATTTTGTGAGCTGCTCTAGCAAATTAAACCCAAGAAGAGGGTCATGGGAATCCTGATTTATAGCCAGTTGGCCAGAAGTACAGGTAACACAACCTGGGGCTTGTGATTGACACTGGAAGTGGGGGACAGTCTTGTGAGACTGAGCCCTCGACCTGTGGGATCTGATGCTATATCCAGGTAGATAGTATTGGAATTAAATCAGGACACCCAGCTGGTGGCCACTGCAGAACTGGCTGCTGCTTGATATGGGTGGGTGGAGGAACTCCACACATGTGGTATCAGAAGTGTGTTTCTGGAGTATGGTAGGAGAAACTGAGTTTGTTTTCTACTCATACACAGAGAAACACAATCACTAAAGAGCAATAAATTGTATTCTGTTCAGATAATATAATGGAAGAAATATTCCATTTACAGTAGTACCAAAAAGGGTAAAGTACCTAGGAATAAATGTTCAGACAATATAAAGGACGTTTCAAAACTTCTAAAGGACACAAAAGAAGACATGAAAACACACACCATGTTCATGGATAGGAAGACTCACTATCATAAAGACTGCAATTTTCTTTTTCTTTTCTTTCTTTCTTTTTTTTTCTTTTCTTTTTTTTTTTTTTTTTTTTTTTTTTGAGATGGAGTCTTGCTCTGTTGCCAGGCTTGTTGTAGTGTAGTGGCTCAATTTCGGCTCACTACAACCTCCAACTCCTGGATTCAAGTGATTCTCCTGCCTCAGCCTCCCAAGTAGCTGGGACTACAGGTGCATGCCACCACGCCCAGCTAATTTTTGTATTTTTAGTAAAGATGAAGTTTCACCATGTTGGCCAGGATGGTCTCAATCTTGATCTGACCTCATGATCCACCCACCTCAGCCTCCCAAAGTGCTGGGATTACAGGCCTGAGCCACCATGCTCGGCTAAAGATTGCAATTTTCTATGAGTTACTTGACACATTTAATATAATCCCAATGAAGATACTGACAATATTCTTTTTTAAAAACTACACCAGGTAATTCTAAAGTTCATTGAAAAAAGAAACACTAGTCAGCCATGGTAAGTGGCTTGCATCTGTAGTCCCAGCTACTTGGGAGGCCAAGGTAGGAGGATCATTTGAACCCAGGAATTTGAGGCTGCAGTAAGCTATGATCGCACCTACGAATAGCCACTACACTCCAGCCTGAGCAACATAGCAAGACTCTGTCTCTTAAAACAAAAAAAGGCAGAAGGTCTTTCTTAAGAAGCGTTAAAAATAATTACTCCTATAGATATTTAACGTTTTATGGCACCTCAATAATTAAAACAAAGTGGTCCTAGAGCATGGATAAACATTAGCTTGATGGAACAGAGCAGAAAGCCCAACTATAGACCTCAACACAAAAAATTCATGGTGTTGGAAAAAGGGGGATCAATATTTTATAGTTTATACTTATTTAATTTCTAAATGAGTTTACAATTTTACATGTAAAATATAAAATAATAAGATTACATTAAATTCTGTTATGATCTCAGAATGGAGGTTTTTTTTACTTATGACTCAAAATCCAGAAGTCATAAAATATTTATTAATTCAAATACATTTTTAAAATTTCATGAGAAAATATTATAAGCAAAGTCAAAATACAAACCAACAAATTGAGTTAAAAAAAATTTACAGCTCATATCAAAATGGCTAATCTTCCTAATATTTAAAGAGCTCCCAAATGTCAAAAACAGAAATAGAAACAACCAACACTAGAAAAATGAACAAAGTAGATAAAATAACAGTTTGTAGAAAAGGAGACACGTAGCTCTTACACATATTAGAAGACACTCAACCTCACTCAAAATAACACAAAAGCAAATGAAAAAGTTTCTAGGTAATTCAATGGGGGAAGATACCTTTAAACAAAAAGTGCTGGAAAAATCGGATATCACCATGAAAAAAAAAAAAAAGAACCTCAACTTTTTCTTCATATCATATACAAAAATTAATTCAAAAATGGACCACAGGTCAGGCAAGGTGTCTCATGCCTATAATTCCAGCACTTTGAGAGGCCAAGGCAGGTATATAACTTGAGCTCAGGAGTTTGAGACCAGCCTAGGCAATGTGGCAAAACCCTGTTTCTACAAAAAACCTAAAAATTAGCCAGGTTTGGTAATGTGCACCTATAATCCCAACTACTTGGGATGCTGAGTGGGGAGGATTGCTTGAGTTTAGGAGGTTGAGGCTACAGTGATCCAGGATTGTGCCACTGCACTCAGCCTAGGCAACATCTCGAGACTCTGTCTGAAAAGAAAATAAAAAGGATCACAGACATGAAGTCAATAGCTAAATCTGTAAAATTTTAGGAGAAAACATAGGAGAAAATCTTCAAAAAGTTGGGATGAGCAGAGATTTCCTACTGTGTTAGTCCCTTCTCATTCTGCTATAAATCACTGCCCAAGATTGGGTAGTTTATAAAGGAAAGAGGTTTGATTGACCCACAGTTCCGCAGGACTGGGGAGGCCTCAGGAAACTTATAATCCTGGCAGAAGGGGAAGCAAACACACCCTTCTTCACGTGGCAGCAGGAAGGAGAAGTGCCCAGCAAAAGGAGAAAAGCCCCTTATAAAACCATCAGATCTCTTTTAAGAGATCCAAGTAGCTGGGATTATAGGTACTCACTATCACGAGAACAGCATGTAGGTAACTGCCTCAATGACTCAGTTACCTCCCACTGAGTCCCTCCCACAACATGTGGGGATTATGGGAACAACAATTCAGTATGAGATTTGGGTGGGGAGACAGTTGAACCATATCACCTAGGCCAGGCACAAAACCTCTAACCATTAAAAAATTATACATGGGACTTCATCAGTATTTTAAAAACTTTTGCTTTTCAAGTTAGAGCATTAAGAAGCTAGAAAGGCAAGTTATGGACTGGGGGAAAATATTCCAAATATACATATCTATTAAAGGCTGTGTCTAGAATATTCTAAGAACTCTCTCTTTTCTCTTTTTTCCTTTTTCTTTCTTTATTCTTTCTTTCTCTTTCTTTTTCTTTTTCTGTCTCTCTCTCCCC